>NW_004444144.1:3904347-3905634 GCF_000243295.1 Trichechus manatus latirostris
ATGCTGGCTTCATAGAATGAGTTTGGAAGTATTCCATCCTTTTCTATGCTCTGAAATACCTTTAGTAGTAGTGGTGTTAACTCTTCTCTGAAGGTTTGGTAGAATTCTCCAGTGAAGCCATCCATGCCATGGCTTTTTTTTTGTTGTTGTTGGGAATTTTTTAATTACCTTTTCAATCTCTTCTTTTGTTATGGGTTTATTTAGTTGTTCTACCTCTGTTCGTGTTAGTTTATGTAGGCAGTGAGTTTCTAGAAATTTGACTATTTCCTCTAGGTTTTCAAGTTTGTTAGAGTACAATTTTTCATATATTCTCTTATGATTCTTTTAGTTTTGATTGGGTCTGTTGTGGTATCACCCATCTCATTTTTTATACAGGTTATTTGCTTCCTGTCTTGTTTTTCGTTTGTCAGTTTGACCAATGGTTTATCAATTTTGTTGATCTTTTCAAAGAACCTAGTCTTGTTAACTCTTTCAATGTTTTTCTATTCTCTATTTCATTTAATTCTGCTCTAATTCTGATTATTTCCTTTCTTTTGGCACCCTACAACTTCTTTTTCTGCTCTCTTTCTACTTGTTCCAGGTGTAAGGTTAATGTTTTGATTTTGGTCATTTCTTCTTTTTGGATGTGTGCATTTATTACTATAAGCTGACCTCTGAGCACTGCTTTTGCTGTGTCCCAAAGGTTCTGGTAGAATGTGTTTTCATTCTCATTTGATTCTATGAATTTCTTTATTCCGTCCTTAATTTCATCTATAACCTAGTGGTTTTTGAGCAAGGTGTTATTCAGTTTCCATGTGTTTGATTTTTTTCCCTTGCTTTTTCTGTTATTGATTTCTACTTTTATGGCTTTATGGTCAGAAAAGATGCTTTGTAATATTTCGATGCTTTGGATTTTGTTAAGTCTTGCTTTATGGCCTAATATGTGGTCTATTCTGCAGAATGTTCCATATGAGTTGGAAAAGAAAGTATACTTGGCTGTTTTGGGGTGGAGTGTTCAGTATATGTCTATGAGATCAAGTTGGTTGAGGGTAGTATTTACGTCCTCCATGTCTTTGTTGAGCTTCATTCTGGATGTTCTGTTCTTCACTGAAAGTGGTGTGTTGAAGCCTTCTACTACTATTATGGAGCTGTCTATCTCTCTTTTCAATGCTGTTAGAGTTTGTTTTATGTATTTTGGAGCCTGGTGTTGGGTGTGTATTGATCCTTTAATCATTATATAGTGTCCTTCCTTATCCTTTGTGGTGAATTTTACTTTAAAGTCTATTTTGTCAGAGATTAATATTGCCA
>NW_004444144.1:3905734-3910044 GCF_000243295.1 Trichechus manatus latirostris
GTGTCTTTAAGTCTAAAGTGTGTCTCTTTTAGGCAGCATATAGATGGATCATGGTTTTTTTTATCCAATCTGCCACTCTCTGTCTCTTTATTGTTGCATTTAGTCTATTTACATTCAGCGTGATTATCGATAGGTATGAGCTTAGTGCTGTCATTTTGATGTCTTTTTTTGTTCACAGTTTCTTTGTTCCACTTAATTTTCTGTGCTGAGTCTTTTTTCTTTATGTATTTTCTTTTTATCTTTTTCATTGTTGTTGATTTTGTGTTTGCTAAGTCTTTATATTTTTCTAGTTTTTTATCTTGACTTGTATGATTATTAGTTTCCTTTGTGGTTACCTTAATATTTTCCCTTATTTTTCTAAGTTTATAACAGTCTTTTATTTCTTTATATTGCCTTGACTTCCTCTCCATATGAAAAATCGATGTCTACATTTTTTGGACTTTGCAGATGTTTAATCACATCTTGCAGACCGTGAGGTAAGGAGATTATTTAGATTTGTCCCGGTGAGTCCAAGCTAATCAAGTAAATTTTTAAAAGTAGATATTCTGTTAGCAGAAAGAGAGATGGGTGCATAAGAAGGATTTGACACCCTGTTGCAGTTTCTGAAATTGAGGGAACTATGTGCAAGGAGCTGGATTCTGCCAACAACCTGACGGGGGAGGAGACGCCATCTTCCCCTAAAGTCTCTGTAAAGGAACGCAGTCGTGCTGATGCCTTCATTGTAACCCGTTGAGGCCTGTGTCAGACTTCTCAACTACAGAACCATAAGATAATAAACTTCTGTTGATATTAATCACTGAGTTTGTGGTAATTTGTAATGACAGCAATAGAAAACTAATACAACATATGAGCTCCTTTTTAACAGCTTTATTGAGATATAATTCACATACTATGCAATTCACCCACTAAAGCGTACAATTCAATAGATTTTAGTAATATTCACAGATAGGTGCAACCATAATCACAGTCAATTGTAGAATATCTTCATTACCTCACAAAGAAACTGCATTTTTTTTTTTTTTTTTGCTATAACTCTCCTATTTCCCTATCCTCCTAACTCTAAGCAACGACTAATCGACTGTGTGTCTCTATAGATACCCTTATTTGGAACATTTCATCTGAATGGAATCATACAATTTTTTTTTTTTTTGCTGACTGACTTCCTTCACTCAGCATCATGTTTTTAAGGTACCAGTACTTCTATTTGTTTTTATTTTTTAATTTCGTATTTATTGATGTGAAAAACACATAATATAAAACTAACCATTTTAAAATGTACAGTTAGTACATGCACAATGTTGTACATTTTTTATCACTCAAAGATATAACCACATACCCCTTAAGCAGGTACCCCCTATTCCTCTCTTCTCCTAGCCCCTGGCAACCAACACTATGCTTACTGTTTCTATAATTTTAGCTATTCCGGATATTTCGTATAAATAAAATCATACAATATGTGTCGTTTTGTGTCTGGTTTCTTTCATTTTGCATGATATTTTCAAGTTCATCCACTTTATGGCATGTATCAGTACTTCATTCCTTATATTGCTGAGGAATATTTCATTGTATGTAAATACTATAATTTGTTTATACATTCATCCATTTTTTTAAATATTTTTTTTTTATTGTACTTCAGGTGAAGGTTTACAGAACAAATAGTTTCTCATTAAACAGTTAGTACACGTGTTGCCCTATGACAATGGTTAACAACCTCACTACACATCAACACCGTCCTTACGGAACCTTGGGTTCCCTATCACGAGCTTTCCTGTCCCCTTCTGCCTTCTAGCCCTTGTCCCTGGACTGCTGTGCCTCATTAGTCCCATTTTGTTTTATGGGGCTGTCCAATCCCAGGCTGAAGGGTGAACCTCGGAAGTGACTTCACCACTGAGCTAAAAGAGTGTCCGGGGGCCATACTCTCGGGGTTTCCCCAGTCTCCTTTAGGCCGGTAAGTCTGGTCTTCTTCGTGTGTGCTAGAATTTTGTTCTACATGCTTCTCCAGCTCTGTCCAGAACACCCTGTTGTGATCCCAGTCAGAGCAGTTCATGGTGGTAGCCGGGCACCATCTAGCTGTACTGGACTCATTAATCCATTTTTTGAAATTTGGGTCGTTTCCACCTTTAGGCCATTGTGAATATAGAGCTGCTATGAGCATTCCTGTAGAAAGATTTGTCTGAATACCAGTTTTCAATTCTTTTGGATATATAACTTAAGAGTGGAAATGCTGGATCATATGGTAATTCCACATTTAACTTTTTGAGGATCTGTCAAACTGTTTCCCACAGTGGTGCGGAGGTTAAGAGCTTGGTTGCTAACCCAAAGGTTGGCAGTTCGAATCCACCAGCCAGTCCTTGGAAACCCTATGGAGCAATTCTACTCTGTCCTATAGGGTCGCTATGAGTGAAAATCAACTCAATAGCAACAGGTTTCTTTCTTTCTTTTTGATTTACTGGCAGCACGTGAGGTTCCTTTTGCTCCACATCCTCCTCAATACTTGTCATTATTTTTCCTGATTATAGCCATCCTTGTGAGTGTGAAGTGGTATGTAATTGTGGTTTTCATTTATCTTTCCCTAATGACCAACGATATTGAGAATCTTTTCTTTTTATGTTTTCTTTTAACAAATATCTATTCAAGTCCTTTAACCATTTTTTAATTGGTTTTTGTTTTTTGAGCTATAAAAAAAAGAGTTCTTTATGTGTTCTGAATACTAGATTCTTATCAGATATATTATTTACATATATTTTTTCCCATTCTGTGGGTTGTCTTTTCGCTTTCTTGATAATGTTCTTTGATGCACAAACATTTCATTGTTGATTAAACCCAATTTATCTGTTCTTTTGTGCTTTTGGTATTATATCTAATAATCTATTGACAAAATCAAGGTCATGATGATTTACTCCTAGGTTTTCTTCTAAGTATTTTATAGTTTTGGTTTTTACTTTTGGATTTTTGATTATTTTCAAATTAATTTTTATACACAGTGTGATTTAGGGGTCCAAATTCATTCTTTAGTACGTAGATAGCAAGTATCCCCAGCATTACTTGTGGAAGAGATTATTCTTTTCACATTGATTGACCTTGGTGCCCTTCCTGAAAATTGAGTATAGATGTATGGGTTTACTTCTGGACTGTCACGCCTATTGCAAAGGTCTATATGTCTATCCATATGCCAGTACCACAGATTTATGATTACCATAACTTTGCAGTAAGTTTTGCAATCAGGAAGTGTGTTTCATCCAAATTTGTTCCTCTTTTTCAAAATTATTTTGGCTATTCAGGGTTTTTTGCAATTCCATATAAATTGGAGGATCTGCTTTTCCATTTTTGAGAAAAAAGGTCATTGAGATTTTGATAGGGTTTGCACTGAATCAGTAATTCATTTTGGAGAATAATGCCATCTTTGCAATATTAAGTCTTCCAATCTATGTACACAGGATGTCTTTCCATTTATTTGGGGCTTCTTAATTTCTGTCAGGAAAGTTTTGTCATTTATAGTGTACAATTTTTCACTTCTTTGGTTAAATTTATTCCTAGGTATGTTATTGTTTTGAAAGCTACTTTGAATTAAATTGTTTTCCAAATTTCATTTCAGATTATTCATTGCTAGTGTATAGGTGTATAGAAACTCAACTGATTTTGATCTTGTGCCCTGCAACTTCATCAAATTAATTTTTTTTAGGGCTAGGGTTTATTTTTGAGGATTATCCTGGGAGTTTCTATACATAGGATCATGTCACCTGTTAATTTTACTTCTTACTTTCCAATTTGGATAAGTTTTATTTCTTTTCTTGCCCAATTGCTCTGGAAGAACATCTACAAAATGTGGAGTGGCAGTGGTAGAAGGTAGAAGTGGGCATCCTTACCTTTTTACTGATCTTAGAGAGAAAAAATTCAGCCTTTCACCCTTGAGTATGATGTTAGCTGTGACATTTTTATAAATGTCTTTTATCATGTTAAGGAAATTTGCGTATGTTACTAGTATAAATGTTTTTATCATCAAAGAGTGTTGGATTTTGTTAAATGTGTTTTCTGAATAAATTGAGATTTTCATGTTTTTAGTTTTCCTTCATTCTATTAATGTGGTGTATTACATTGATTGTTTTTTCTTATGTTGAACCACCTTTGCATTCCTGGAATAAATCCCACTTGGCCATGTTGTATAATCCATTTAAAATGATGTTGGAGGGGGGACTCCGGCAAGATGGCGGTCTAGGCAGAAGCACCACGCCGTCCCTCCACAACAAAGATCCGAAAAACTAAGCCAAACAGAGAATCAACAATCCTGAAACCCTAGAACATCAAATGAA
>NW_004444144.1:3911537-3930431 GCF_000243295.1 Trichechus manatus latirostris
AAAAAAAAAAAAATAAAAAAAAAAATAAAATGATGTTGGATACGGTTTGCTGCTATTTTGTTGACAATTTTTGTATCTATATTCATAAGGTATATTAGTCTGTAGTAGTCTTTTCTTGTGATGTCTTTGTCTGGCTTTGGCCTCAGAGAATGAATTAGAAAGTTTTACCTCCTCTTCTATATTTTGGAAGCGTTTGAGAAGGATTGGTGTTAATTTTTTAAAAGTTTGGTATGATGCAGTAGTGAAAACCTCTGGTCCTAGGTCTTTGTTTTCTTTTGATTGGGAGGTTTCGATTACTGATTCAATCTCTTTGCTTGATTAGGTCTGTTCAAGTTTTCTATTTCTTCTTGAATCAATTTTGCTGATTTGTGTATTTCTAAGAATGTCCATGTCATCTAGTTTACTTAATTTATTGGCATATAATTGTTCACAGTGCTCTCTTATAATCCTGTTTTTTTCTGTAAGTTCAGTAGTAATATAACATATCTGCTTTCATTTCTGATATGAGTTTTTTGCATCTTCTTTCTTTGTCTAGCTAAAAGATTGTCCGTTTTTAAATCTTTTCAAAGAAATTTAGTTTCATCAATTCTCCTGTTTTTCTATTCGCTATTTCACTTATCTGTGTATTAATCTTTATTGTTTCCTTTCTTCTGCTAGCTTAGGGTTTTGTCCCCGTCCCCCCCCCCAGTTCCTTGAAGTGTAAAGTCAGCTTATTGACTTGAGATCTTTCTTTCTATTTAATATAGGCATTGAGAGGTATAAATTTCCTTCTGAATGCTGCTTTTGCTGCATTTTATGGTTTGGTGTGTTGTATTTTCATTCATCTCAAAGTATTTTCTAATATCCCCATTATTTTACTTTATTTTTTTTTTTGATCTTTGTTTTCTATTCTGCTTTAGATGAAGCTTTACATAAGAAATAGTTTCTCATTAAACAGTCAGTGAACATATTGTTTTATGACATTGGTTAACAATCCCACGACATGTCAACACTCTTCCTTCTAGATCTTGGAAGACCTTTTTTTTTGGGGAAAATATACATAGCCGAAGTTACACCATTTCAAAACTTTCTACAGGTACAATTCAGTGACATCGATTACATTCTTCCAGTTGTGCTGCTATTCCCTCCATTATTTTTTGTTTGACTAATTGTTTATTTAATATGTTATTTAATTTCCACATATTTGTGACTTTTCAAGTTTTCCTTCTGTTGTTCATTTCTAGCTTTATTCTATTGTTGTTATAAAACATACTTTATATGATTTTAATTCTTTTAAATGTGTTGAGACTTGCTTTGAACATAGCTTATTCTAGAGAATGTGCCAAATACATTTGAGAAGAACGTGTATTCTGCTATTGTTGGTTGGAGCTGTAGGTCTCTTGATTTGTAGTTTTGTTCAAGTCCTCTACTTCCTTATTGGTATTCTGTCTAGATGTTCCATCCATTGTTGAAAGTGGGGTATGGAAGTCTCCAACTCTTTTTATTGAGCTCTTTCTTTCTTTAGTTTTTTCAATGTTTGCTTCATATATTTTGGGGCTCTGTTGTTTGGTGTATATGCCTTTGTAATTGTTATATTTTCTTGATGGTTAATCCTTGTGATGGTTAAGGTTGTGTGTTAACCTGACTGGGTCATGGTTATCAGTGGTTTGTCAGCTATGATGTAGTTTGGCAGTTACATAATGATGTCATCACCTGCATGATGAGATCTGATATAATGTAATCTCCTGCACGATGAGATCTGCTATGAACACCCAATCAGTTGAAAGGGAGTTTTCTTGAGGGAACGGCCGGCATCCAATGTATATGGACTTTCTGGCAAAGCTTGCTGGCTTTTGCTGTGCTCTGGATCCTGCATTCGGCTTGTCATTATCTGAACTCTGGTTCTTGGGACTTGAGCCAGCAGCCTGCCATGTTACCCACTGGTGTTGAATTCTTCAGCCTCTGCAGGCTTTGAGCTAACAGCCTGCATTCTGACCTGCCAATCCTGAGTTTGTCCCCCCCTGCAGCTACGCGAGTCAGGAGAATCCTCCAGCCTGACATCTGATCCACGGACATGGGACTTTCCAGCCTCTACAACCTCATGAGCCTTTTCCTTGGCATAAATCTCTCTCTCTCTCCATGTACCAATGTATACGCTTCACTGGTTTTGTTTCTCTAGAGGACCCATTCTAAGACAATCCTCTCACAAGGAACCTTGTTTGTCTCTTGTAATAAATTTTGACAATATATATTTTGTCTAATTTTAATATAACCATCCCAGCTCTCTTTTCGTTACTATTTGCATGGAACATGTTTTTCCATTTTTTCACTTTCCACCTCTCTGTCTCTGTAGATCTTAAGCAATTTTCTTTTAAACAGCATACAGTTAGATCATTTTTTTTTAATCCATCTACCAGTATCTTTCTTTTAATTGGTGAGTTTCATCTTGTGATTGCTTTTTGTGTGATATATCTTTTTCCATTCTTTTACTTTCAAAGTGTTTGTATTTTTTAATCTAAAGTGTTTCTCCTGTGGACAACATACAGGTGGATTACGTTTTTTATCCAGTCTGCCAACGTTTTCTTTTTGATTGTATTGCTTATTCCATTCACATTTAATTTAATTTTTAAATTATTTGGATTTTATGTCTTCTTTTTTTTCTGCATATGTCTCATATCTTTTTTTCTCCTCTATTTCTCCTTTACCGCTTTATTTTCACAACTACTAATGAAGCATTTACATTTACTTACTAAGTTTTTAGTACGTTTTCTATTTATTTATTTTTAGTGATTGTTTAGTGATCTTACCATATACGTCTTAATTTATCAGAATCTGCTTCAGATAAAAATGAATTAATTACAATGAAATATGGAAACATTACTCCTATATAGCTCTACTCTCATTTTTCTTTAATTGTTGTATTGTTGTTATACATGTTACATCTGTTAATGTTACAAACCTGACTTCTTCATTTCTTTAATTATGACTTTACCGGCTGTAGCCATTTCCTTAACCCAGTATAGCTTTACTCTCGTTTACCTCCTTTGCTCCATTATTAGCAAACATATTAAATTTCTATATGTTATATGCTCAACAAACATTTTATATATATAGTCAAACAATTTTTAAACTAGTTTAGAGAAACAAGGAGAAAAAATATGCATTTATATTGTCTTTTATAATTAAATAATTATCTTTACTGTTGGTCTTTGTTTTTTCATATGGATTCAAATTACTATCTGGGGTCATTTGCTTTCATCCTAAAGAACTTCTTTTAGTATTTCTTATAAGGTGTGTTGCTGACATCATATTCTTTCCTTTTTTGTTTATCTAAGATTTTTTTTCCCTTCATTTCTGAAAGATAGCTTTGCTAGATACAGGATTTGTGGTTGAGAGGTTTTTTTTTTTTTTCCAGAGCACTTTTAATATGTTATGTTACTACCCTCCAGCCTTTATTTTTTCAGAAATGTCAAATATTAATCTTATTGGAGTTCCCTTGCAAGGGACAAGCTGTTTTTTCTTTGATGCTTTCAAGAGTTTCTCTTGTTTTTGTCTTTCAGTACTTTTTACTGTGATGTGTCTGTTTGTGAGTCTCTTTGTGTTTATGCTACTGGGAGTTCCTTGAGCTTCCTGCATGTGTAGATTATTGTTTTTCAACAAATTAAAGAAGTTTTCAGCTATCACTTTTTCAAATATATTTTCTGCTTCTTTTTCTTTCTTCTCTTATTTGATACTCCCCTTATGCATTTTTTGGTGTATGCAGTGGTGTCCCACAATTCACTGAGATTCTGTTCATTTTTCTTCATTGTTTTTTCTCTATGTTCTTTGGCTTATATAGTGTTTATTGATCTAACTTCAAGTTTTCTTATTTTTTTATCAGTGTAAATCTACCTTTGAATCCCTCTAGTAAATTATTCATTTCAGTTATTCTAGTTTTCAACTCCAGAATTTCCAGTTGGTTCTTTTTTTTTTTTTTTAAAAAAAAAAATAGTTTCTATATCTTTTTTGGTATTCTCTATTTGATGTAACATTGTCATCACAGTTTTTTTTTTGTTTGTTTTTGTTTTTGTTTTATTACTTATTTAATCACGGTCCCTACTAGTCCTTTGAAGGAATTTATACTGGATACTTCGAAATATTTGTCTGTTAAATCTGACATCTGGTCACTTTAACAGGCATGATTTTGCCTGCTTCTCTCCCTACCCCCACTGTATATGGTTCATGCTTTTTTGTTTCTTTACATGCCTCATCATTTTTAGTAAACATATTAAAACAACTCTGGAAACTGCCCCTCTATGCTTCCAAGATTTGTTATTGTTATTTACTTGTTTAGTAACTGGCCAGATTATTTTAGTGAAGTATATTCCCTCTATTACCCCACCCCTCATTTTGTTAAAGTTTTGATGTTGCTCTTCAGGGAGGCACAGATTTAGGTACGCCTCTAGTCACCCTGGTATACAGTAGTATTGCTAGAACTCTGTTTCTTTGCCTAACAACCAGCCAAACCAAACCTGTTGTCACTGAGTCTATTCTGACTCACAGGGACCCTATAGGACAGAGTAGAATCGCCCCGTATGGTATCCAAGGCTGTAATCTTTACGGAGCAGATTGCCACATCTTTCTCCCACAGAGTGGCTGCTGGTTTCAAACCACTGACCATGTGATTAGCAGCTGAGCTCTTAACCACTGTGCCAAGAGGAATACTTTCACTGACTATACCTGGTTGTTAAACTCCACTAATTGGCAGCTGATTGCTCTATTGTTTTGATCAGTGCCCTAGGGCATACATTGTTCCACAGAATTATCCAATTAAGTTTAAGTTCTGAATTTTCATGATTTTCCTTGAATATATGTTTCTTTATTTTCCATATACCTTTAGGACTGTTTCTAGAGGCTATAAATGCTTTTCTAAAATAATTTTCAACAGTTTCACTGGGGAGGGGTTCAATGGAACTCCTCATGCAGAAGTCAGTCTCCCTCCCCATATAAGCTGTTAATTCTTTTGGTATTGAGATGAACTTTTAAAATGAAATGGAACTCTTTCCCACCACAAGGATTGCATAAACCAATCCTTAGTTAGTAAAGTCTACTGCTGAATTATCTTAATAGAATTAAAAAATAGATATCTGCAATTTTTTTACAAAATATAAATCACAGTGGCCTGAACTCAAAAGAAATACTATATGACCTCTTGAAGATCTTTAGAGTTAAGTGTTATGACATCGGTATTGAAAATCGGTTCAGTTTGTGTCATGTAAATGAAGGAGTGTATTGAAATCAAACCGAACCTTTGTTATTTTTATTTCTATTTTATCTTTGACAATATCAAAAGCCTCTTCACACCAGATCAATACAGTTGTATTGATTCTATGTGGCAGTTATGCACCAGGAGAAAAAGAGAAAAATGTTGTTGAGCAGACACAGGGGGTGTTCCATTAGCAGCAAAGGAAATCTGTGAACAACTCAAATCAGCCCCTGTAGATTCTGGATTAGTCTATTCATACACATAAATGTAAAAAATGCAGTTTAAGATGATCATTTTAATAAAATATGCAGTGAACATTTAGGATAAGTTTCAAAAATTTGACTCAACTAGATAAAAATCTTGTCCAACGTTTTTCAGTAGAATGAAATGTACAGCCAAGAAGAGCAGGCTGAATTTGTCTGGAATCAGAAACATTTATTATACTCTAAAATGCATGTTGGGCACAGCATAAAGAGGCTGCAATGGTGTGTTACTTGTTATCAGTAATGAAAAGTTAGAAATATAAATTTTGAAAATACAGCATCAGGTCAAAGATACCTTATGTGCTTTTGCACATCCCTCAGTTAACACCAATGCTTCTCAAGGAACAATTTTGTCCCCCAGAGGACGTGTGGCAATGTCTGAGATATTTTTGATTGTAAAAACTAGGGAGGGGTGTGTTATGGATTGAATTGTGCCCTCCCAAAATGTGTATTGACTTGGCTAGGCCATGATTCCCTGTACTGTATTATCCACCATTTTGTCATCTGATATGATTTTCCTATCTGTTGTAAATCGTACCTCTATGATGTTAATTAGGTGGGATTAGCAGCAGTTATGTTAATGTGAACTCAATCTACTAGATTAGGTTGTGTCATAAATCAATCTCTTTTGAGATATAAAAGAGAAGCAAGTACTGTCCACTTTTTTTCCCTTACCTTCTTGGAAATGATTTTTTTTTCCTCTTCTATCCATAAGATTCTAGTTGGCCATTTCATATACCTAGGTAATTTCGATTCCTTTTCCATGTTTGATTGTTGTACACATGAGCATGTGAGCCGTGGAAGGCCAATCAGAGTTCTTCCATTGGACTTTTTCAGACTGGATTCCCAGGTGCCTCCTTTGAATAGGAGAAACAGAGAGGTCCAGAACACTGAATACCGAACATTTACCTGAATCATCCAAGGAGAGACTGAGTTTCAAAGAAACGTTATCTAGTTTTTGCTCCTGTCACTTCTCAGTGGGGATTGGGGATCTGATTGGGAAGGTTAAATCAATAAGACAGAAATAAAGAAGTCATATTTTAATTGAACAGTTGAGTATAATGCAAGTAAAATTTGTAGCTCAGGACAGCAGCATGAAATTTGATTATTCTGTGGTCTGACTCATGGTGATGTAAACATTCTAAACCCTCAAAAGTGACATTACAGATGTCACTATTTCATTGAAAATACAAGTATAGTAAAGCAAAATTTCCTTCCTTTCTTCCTTAGAAAAATTTCAAATAGCTGTAAATACACAGTGAAAATAGAGGGAAGGGAAAAAAACCAAGCAACTATCACAAAGTAAACTTTAGGAAATTCACTTTTGATGGATGATTTTGATTCTGTGTAGAAGGTTATTCTGGAATTTAGTCTGAAGACTATTTTTCCTGAATTCCTTTTAAGATAGTTTAGATTGAAGTCTTGGAGAATATTTCTCAAGGTCATTATTCATCTTTGAGTGGCCGTTTTCCATGCAGCCACGAGCGTAAGGAACAAAATAAAAATACACTTGTCTCAAGAAAAATACAATACGCAGGTACTCTTTGATGGATATGATTTGTGGTAATAGACGACTTGGGTGAGGAGTCATCATTTCAAAAATCGGAAAATAAAACCCGTGACATGATGATTGACTCTAATGACAAAACTCATCTCTGAAGCACATCGCGTCTTAATTTTGGTTTCTCTGAAAAGGATTACAGACATGGCATCTTTTATTTGTAGATTTAGAATACTTGTGACATGCAGAAGTCAAAATCACTGACTGACCGTTTAGAATTTGCCAGAAAAAATGTCCAAAAACACAGAAAATGATCTTGGAAAGTCATGCCATCTAAAAACTTGCTGTCATCAAGTTGATTCCGACTCATAGTGACCCCACGTGTTTCAGAGTAGAACTGAGCTCCACAGTGTTTTCAACAACTGTAAACTTATGAAAGTAGATCATCAGGACTTTCGTCCATGGTGTCCACCAATGGGGCTGAGAGCAAACCATTTGCACCACTTAGGGACCTCATGCTGTCTATAGTATTTCTATAATTAAATATTTCATTCATGTTTTTATTGATGTATCCATTAATTTTTTCCAACACACATTTGTTGAGCTCCTAATACATGCGAGGCATGACGTTAGGCCCAGCACCAACATGATTGCCACCCTCATTCTGATTATCTTTACCCAACAGCTTTGTTCTCTCTCTTCAAGTAATCTTTTATGGCACATTTGTGCCAACTTCAATGATGCATGAAAATTATCTTCCAAATCATAAATAATCTAAAAATGAACTTTGTCTTGTTTGCATTTGGCCCTAGAAGGGGCTGAATTATTTTTTCTCATGAAACGAAGGGGAGAAAAACAAAAGAAAAACTGGAGGGACAGAAGAATCTCTATCAAGTAGGAAGTCCTTCATCTTGCTACAAATACAAAATATTCTCCCTGATTGATATTTTATTTTTAATTTATAGCTTTACTAATTCTTTGACATTGAGTAACTTCACCAAGAAGATGCTTTGACAAAACTCAGGGGGAAAATAATGCTTTGATGAGCAGCCACAGGTTTGCTTTTGTTTACATGATCCTCCCAGGTTCTTTCTCTGTTCTTCCCAAATTAAAATGAATGAGTGTGACTGAATTTCTCATATACATTTGTGCTCAATGCATTTTTTTTTTTTTTTTTAATTAGAAGTAGCCTAAATGCCACAGAGAATTTGTGAGGAAGATTAATTGCTTTTCATTTATAAACATTGCCCCCTCATTTCATACCAATGGTACGCTTTAATACCGGGTGAGCTCTCTCTACTTTCTTGTTTTTGCTCAGCCAGTTTAAAATACTTATTATTCACTCAGCTAATCAAGCACACATTCATTGCTCTTAAATTTCTGGTTATGTGCTCTAAAACAGTGACACATGAGAATAAAATAATATATCAGTTAAGCCCAACACAGAAAGAACTAATCCAGAAAGATTCTACCTAGTATTATGAAATGTCTTACGTTATTAAGGGTGGAATTCTCAGTCTAATCCTCACCAAGTTATAATCCTTCCTAGATACAAACCTAAGTCCCTGCAGGGAGCATAAACAAGAGATAAACATATTGTTTCTTCATTGTCTAAAATTCAAGTTTATGAGAAAGGCAGAGAGGTAGAGAGCAATTCAGAAAATCATATAGAGAAAGAAAATAAGAGGGAAATTTGCAGTTCCATAAAGAGATGGAAGGTTTTAATGTCATTCAGTTATTAACAGTGCAATACACTGGCCCAGCTTTATTCACAAAACAATTTCTGAAAATTAAGTTTGACTGACTCTTTATGAGCATCTACTAAATGCTGGGCATTATGAGAAGATGAGACAAAGTTTGCTCCCTCACCCTGTGTTTTCCTGGTATCCTTGGTCTGTCTACAACTCCATTCCGGTCACTGGGCATCTCCAGCGAGGGCTTCTGGGTCTGGGCCTTCCTTACCTATATTTTCTACTTAGATCCTCCTAGTAAAATACAGAGGCCCACATACCATGTTTTTCATGTTTTTTTTTAATTGTTATGTTAAACTTTTCCATTTAAATATTCAAACTGGTTGACATAATATTGCTATATGCTGCCACTGTGGTCTGTACATAGATGTCTGCAGTCAAGAAAAGAGAAGCCAGGTAAGCAAAACTTTTCTCTATGAGAATGCAAATAAACTAACAACATCAACACAAATAAAAAAATAAGTTACATAAACAACATTCATGGCAAGGGTAATATTTTCATCTTAAGAGAGGTCTTAATGAGGTGATTTCTTAATTTCAAACCAAGATTAAAGCTAATAGCTGGAATTTCAGGCCACCCTACTGGCTGAATGTAGAATATTTATGAAAGGGAGTAGCTTTTAGTGATCAGCAAATTACATGCTTTAAGGCAAATACTTATTTCATCTATTGATAAGACTCCCTCAAGTTTCTTTTAGCAACTTCTAGGTTGGCGGTTCAAGTCTACTCAGAGGCACCTCAGAAGAAAGGCCTGGTGATCTACTTCTGAAAAATCAGGCATTGGAAACCTTACGGAGCACAGTTCTACTCTGACACACATAGGGTTGCCATTAGTTGGAAGTGACTGGATGGCAACTCGTTTGGGTTTTTGTTTGGTATTCTCTCAGTAACTTTCTAGAAAAGGGCTACCATATTCAATCCAGTACCCACCATTGCAAATCAAAAGTCCATGCCCAATCCATTCATTATCTGGCTTCTTTTAAACGTTTCATTATAAATAGGGCAAGAATCAAGAAATTTGGCTTTCCTGTGCAAACCACTTGCATCACAGCACTTGTGGATGTGTGGCCCTGGCTCACGCTGTCTCTCTGTCATTTCTACTAGGAAGATGGAGCAAAGTTCTGGGGAAACCAGGCACCAGGCTGTGGCTTGTGTTCCATGCTCCTGATACCAAGGTGAAAATAAAGTAATGGAACCAACCCCCAATCTTTCCATCTATCTTGTTCAAAAACAGGCTGTCCTGAGACATCCTTGGAGCCCATCCAGCATGGCAGCTGTGACTCTCAAAGATGCCGATGGATGCTGGCAATGAAATTCTTGACAAGACATTTTTCTGCCATATGTTCTGGGAGTGCCCAGGGCATCAGGCTTCCAATGACAATGTAATTTAATGGCTTAAGAATAGCTCAGCCATATTTCTTTCCAGAATCATCATCCTGGGAGATAAGCACTGCATGAAATCTGCTTCTGGATGCTGGTCATTCACTTACCCAAACTATTAATTACCTAGTTCTGTCCCATAGACATTATTCCTCTGGAACTCTGGTATTACTGAGTTACTTCACTTCCTTAGACTCTGTGGCTTAGAGTACTAATGCCTTTGTGGAAAAGTCAAGACAGTGATGGTGAAAGCAGATTCTCTTTGGAAGTTTAATCTGCCTCTTTTCAACCTTAAGGCAACTTTATTTTTCCCTGTTTACCCCTCAGTGGAATAAAGTTATTATAACATAGTTTATGATGTACTGGCTGCTCTTGGCTGTTAATAGTTTTCCCCATTTCTTCACATCAAGGCTTAAAGTAAGAGGGAGGGCTGGGTTACAGCATAATGTCAGCATAAACGTGGATCACATCAGCTCTGGGTCTTTTACACTTTCTCTGTCTCTTATGTTCTTAGGTCACTTACAAAATCCTTATAGCTAGAAATATTGAAGTTACCCTCTGTATCAGCCTTACCTGTGGCAGCAAATTAGACATCAAGTTTTAGCAATTCTACCTGCAAAACAGCTATCTAATCTGACCTCTCTGTAAACCCAGTCCCACCACCACAGCTTTAGTTCAATTTTCAGCACATCTGCCCTGGTCACATTTGGTAGCTTCTACACCAATGCCCCTTCCTTTGAGATACCTCTCGAGATATATCTTCTAAACTGTGGATGCCATTATTTTCCTTAAGCCAACTATGATCATACTACTTCCCTGTTTAAACAAGCCCAATGATTACCTCAAGGAGCCCTGGTGGCTCAGTGGTTAAGAGCTGGGCTACTAACCAAAAGGTCAGAGGTTTGAACCCACCACCTGCTCTGCAGGAGAAAGATGCAGCAGTCTGCTTCCTTAAGGATTACAGCCTTGGAAACCTTATGGGATAGTTCTACTCTATCCTATAGGGTCACTATGAGTTGGAATCCACTTGACTGCACACAACAACAACAGCAGTGATTACCTCTAGTTCTTGCAGAATAGCACTGTAAGCCCTCACCAGGGCATACAAGGGACTATTCTGCTGAAAGACAACTTCTGACACCTTCATCCTGTGCTCTAACCGCACTGAACTTACCACCACTTTCTGAACATCGCGTGTTTCCATCTCATCATGCATTTGAACAAGCTGTTTATTAGAATACCTTTGCTTCCTTATCTGCCTAAGGACTTTTGTTCATTCCTCTATCATGGCTTACTTTTGACTTAATTGTTAGTCTCTGGGACAGTCTATAAGTTTGCTTGCAAGGCAAGGTGCCTCCAAGTGGGCTCTGCCATTGAAAAGCCCATTTAGTAGCAGGGAAGAAAGGATTGATTTACATGAAATATTGTATCAAGCACACAAAACAATGACATATCAATAATGCAACAGACAATAAAGCTACAGGAAGTTAGGAGAGCAAAAGACTGGGTGAAATTGTTGGGAAAATTTTTTGTGTTGCATGGAACATGGGTAAGTAGAATTTGAATATAGTTCCTGTAACCCAGAGAACTCATATGTGTATTGAATCCAAAACTAAGGAAAAATATTGTTGATTAAATGACATATTTCTATCAAAATGCCTATGAGATATCATACTTTGAGATATCCCCATTTCTTCTAGATGCATTCCAAGGATATAATATAATACAAAGAAGAAACTGAATGAAATATAGCTAGGCTGAAAGCTGAAATGTGCATCTTTCTGTACCAGAAATCAAAAACAAATGTGAATTGGTTGGCAGTGTCAAGAGATGAAACTGTCAGTCTGTGGGTCTCTGGGCCTTGAGTTCACTCCACACAGGGTACTTTTCAATGCTAAAAGTCACAGAATTATGACTATCTATGCACCAAATAACATAGTGACCACTTTATAAAGAAAAAAGCTACAGGCAATGTGAAAAGACATGGATAGAAACACTATTAAAAAGAAAGTAGCATACCACTCAGTACAAGACAGATCACTTGAACAAGAAATTTTAAGTAAGGATATAAAATTCTCAAAACATGTAATGAATTTGTTGCTGTTAGTTGCCAGAGCCAACTCATGGCAACCTCACGTACAACAGAACGGAACATTGCCTGGTCCTGCAACATCTTAAACATTGTTGAGGTGCTTGAGTCCATTGTTGCGGCCAGTGTGTGTTGTGAGTGCCTTCTAACCTAGGGACCTCATCTTCCTACACTACATCAGACAATGTTTTGTTGTAATCCATGGAGTTTTCATTGACTGATTTTCAGAAGTATACCACGCCTTTCTCCCTAGTCTGTCTTAGTCTGGAAGCTCTGCTGAAACCTGTCCACCATAGGCGACCCTGCTGGTATTTAAAATACCGGTGGCATAGCTTCCAGCATCACAGAAACACACAAGACATCACCGTGCAACAAATTGACAGATGGATGATGGACATGAAGAATAAGGCCGATCTTATGGCTATTTATCAAATTTTATACCCAGATAATAAGGAATAAAACTTCCTCTCGAGAACACATGGAACATTCACAAAAAATGATCATACATTAGATAAAAAAATAAAACGTTGGTAGGTTCATTAAAGGAGAAATATAAAGAGTCCTCTAATCACAATGTAATAAAACTAGACATTAGTAACAAAATTAAAAAAAAAAAGCTCTTTCCACCTGAAAATTTAAAAAAATCTATCAAACAACTTATAGGTATGTAAGGGGAATACAAGCTGAATGCAAGCAATTTCAAAAAACAATGAGAATCATTTGGGATTTTCTCAATTAAGTTTCTGATAAATTTTGTACAATTTCACAACCTTTAATTTCATACTTGGGAGAACATTACAGACTAGAAAATGCTACTTTTCCTTAACTTTGTATTAATGTGGCCCACATTTTATACAATTGAATGTTTGAATTCCTCTTATCACATTATGTTGGGGGTTGACTTTATTTCATTACATGCTTACACTACAATTTATCTATTTTCCTACCGATGGAGCTTTAGAGTGTTTCTGACAAAGCTGCTGTTAACATGCTTAGCCAGGTCTTCCTGCGTTTATATTAAGCACTGAGTTGCTATTTTAGGGTATGTGCATCTTCAACTTTACTACATATTGCCAATTTGCTTTCTGAATTGACTTTTTACCAATATCTCCTAAACAAGTAAAACATAGGACTTGCCTTTCCTTACAATTTTACAACATCTGGTAATAAGCTCTTCAGTTTTTGCCGAATTGAAGCGTATAAAAGAGTGATCTCATTAGGATGAGCAGTAGTAGGACCTGTGATAAAGAACAGTTATCCCAGAGGCCGACTGCTTTGATCCCACGCTCAGCTTTGCCCGGTACCTACTGTGTTAGCACGGCAGATTATCTAGTTTCTCTGTGCCTCAGTTCTGTCACCTGCAAAATGAGGATAATAGTCGTACCTAACTCATAAGGCTCTTGTGAGTATTAAATGAGTTCACATGTATAAAGCACTTAAACCTGTTGCCGTGGAGTCCATTCAGACTCATAGCAGCCTTAAAGGACAGAGTAGAACTGCCCCATAGGGTTTGCAAGGAGTGGCTAATGGATTGGAATTGCCAACCTTTTGATTAGCAGCCGAACGCTTAAACCACCGTGCCACTAGGGCTCCGTAAAGCACTTACACGGTGCCTATCCTATAGTAAGCAGTAGGCAAAGCTTATCTGTCACAGCTTATCCCAATAATGTCCTTATAGCACCAGAAAATTCCCAATCATGTGCTGCATTTGGTTGTCATGTTCCTTTGGTGTCTTTCAATCTGAAATATTCTTTAGTTTTTCTTCATCTTTCATGCTATTGATATCTCAGAAGTATACATACACATATTATGGATCCCTGATGGCACAGTGGTTGAGAACTTGGCTGCTAACCAAAAGGTCAGCAGTTGGAATTCATCAGCTGCTCTTTGGAAACCTCTTGGGGCAGTTCTACTTTGTCCTATAGGGTGGCTATGAGTTGGAACTGACTCAATGGCAACGGGTTTATAAGCTTCCACAGGTAGCTCTGAAGCTGAGATTGCCTTTCAAAGCTTCCTGAGTTTGGTTGAGGGAACTGAATCTTTATAACCATCACTAAGCAGGCTGCCCTGGGAAAGGGTGTGACCTTGGGGAGGGTGGTTCTCTTCTTAGCAGAGGACAATTTTGAAATAATCATGACATCTGAGGACCATAAGTTCCAGTACTTCCAGCAGCTGAGGCAGAAAGTCCTTCAGTACCGAAAGGGGAGCTGTGTGGTACATTCCAACTTTACTACATGATTAAGGCAAGTTGAAGAATAACGTGAACCATATCATGCCGTTTGTCATTTCAGACATGTATACATGCACTAATAGTATGGGGATAGCAAGCATTACATTCAGATTATTGGTCACTTCTAGGGAGGTGGTTAATGGCATAAAGAAGAGGTGCTTAAAGTCTTTACCTACATTAATAATGATTCCTCCTTACAAAAAAGTTCTTGAAGTTGGATGACAACACACATTTCTAATATAGTTCCATTTACATTTCACAATAAAAATGAAATGGCATCATAAAATTATTTTAGCATTTCTTGATTACAACAAGTGATCCATGATGATTTTTAAATAAGTTTATTTTAATTAGGAAAATAATTTGTGCTTATGGTACAACATCGGTTGTACAGAGAGCAACAGCTGAAAAAAGCTGCACCCTTCCGTACACAGCCCCAGGCTCTCAATGCCCCTCTTCAGATAAAACTCTTCTTAAAAATGACTTGTTTTTCTTTACAGAAATATTCTGCTTCTCTTTGTTTATCAAACTGGATTATTTTATACACGTTATCCTACAGCCTCCTTTTTTTCTTCATATTTAACAATAAATCTTGAACATCTGTCTTTATCAATACTTGTATATCTAATTTATTTTTTGTAATTAATGTGAACATAATATTTCATTAAATGACTACATCAGTTTTTTAAAACTATTTTCCATTTGATGGCTTTTAAGCTGTTTCCATACATTTTACTTGATGTTTTCGTATTACACTCAGTAATATGCTAACTTCTACATTACCCTATCTCAAAGGGTAATCATTCCTTTCCAATGAGACTTGATGGCAGGAGAAGAGGAGGTACACAATTTTTAGTCTCTTTATCATGTCATGAGGTTACTTTTTCTTAAAAGATATTGTGTTTCCCTTGTATTAGTTAATCTCATACTGACACTAATAGTTTTCAGATTTTAGAGAATACATTCACACCTACCAAGAATCTAAGATTGGCTCATTTGTGGGTTTCAAAAAGAGATATCTGTTCAAGCTCTGGTGAGTCTCAGAGAGATGCCGTTGGGGTGGGCAAGAAACAACCCATTGTCATCAAGTGTCCAAGTTTGTCACCTCAAGTGCCTAAAGAATATTATTCTGAGATGTATCTTGCAGAGAAGTCTGTATGTGGCACAGTGGTTAAGAGCTCGGCTGCTAACCTAAAGGTCAGCAGTTGGAATCCGCCAGCCACTCCTTGGAAACAATATGGGGCAATTCTACTCTGTCCTGTAGAGTAGCTATGAGTCAGAATTGACTTGACAGCAAAGAGTTTGGTTTGTGTTTTTGCTATGGGTCTAGTCAGATCTATATATATTTCCTGGGAATTCAGGTTTCCATTTGATACAGAATGAAGTTGTCTATTGGGTTTTCCTATATTTGAGGTCACTTCTTCAGTCCATTTCAGTCTAGCTCAGTGATAAACATACATGGCTATAACTGTGCTCCATAAATCACATTTTTTGGCCCTAGTAATGGTGACCAGTATGTCAGATGTCTATAGAGTAGTTTGCAAAAAGTTAAAACTGAATATCAATTAGATACCATTAAGAAAAATGTCTTTATAGCTTAAATGGCTCAGTCCTAAACTGCATATAAGGCCAAACTGATATGATCAGGATGATCCATGAAAGTCCTCATAGAATATATCAGAGTGGAAAGAACAGTAGAGGGTTTCAACTTCTCAGTACTCACTAACTGACAGAATAAAAAACAGTGGTTGTTCCACTGGAAGGACTTCAATCAAAGCCAAACATTTTATTTAACAGAAGAATGCAGAGAGGCAGAACTAGAGTCCAGATCACCTGTCTCCCAGGTCAGTGTCATGTTGTCTCGAGTTTATTTATGTTTTTGATATCAGTAAGCCAGAAAGTATGTGAGGTAGTTGTAGGTTAAGCTGACTTTGTCATTAAAAAGTAATTTATTAACCACTTTCTTGTTATTTTGGTCATTTTAGACACAGGCTCAGACTGTCAAGATAGCTGACTGATTTCTTGCAAGGCAAGGTCATGCAGAAATTTGGGGAAGTAAACTCTTGAGAATAATTAACCCAGTACCCAACTTCTACTGAGTAATTTTCAAACTGTTATACTGTATTTTAATAACGGTGTGAAAAGTCATATACTAGTCCCAGTTTTAAGGAAAGGACTAGAGTGTGATCTATCAATTTGCAATTTGATTGAAACACTTGTGGTGTGTATTTTAGTGGGAAATCACTGAGGGCAACAGCATAAAATAAATTTGCCCTGGTAATAGAAAAACTCAAAATAGTGTAGAATTGAAAATACAGACCTGCTGCCTTCTTGAGAATGAAACATACAGATTGAAAGTGAGGGATGGATCCAACTATAACACCTGAATCAAACTGAATTATAGGTTTAGTTCAGTAATTGCTACTTGGAATTGCATTTACACAATAACAAATAATGGACTGTGCTGAATCCAAGTGTGCATATACTCTCCCTGCACCTTGAAGAGGCCATTGTGCCTGGTACCCACTGGTATCAATTGGAAATCATGCAGTAGTCCATCTTAGCAGCTTTGTAACAAGCCACAATGAGGGCCTTGGATTTCTAATTCTGGAGCCGACGTTTGTTTTCACAACGCTATCCTGCATGTTTTAGGTCAATCACCTGATATACTTGACACTTTATTGTTTCCTATACCTCTTTGAGAAAGAACCTTTAGCCCTTTGCTGATTGATACTGTGAACAGTCTACATTGACTATGAATTTCTATTTCATATTGTAATTGTCCCTCAGGATGCTTGGGACTAAACTCCATTTAAGTATCCCTTGTTCCAACTATGAGAGTCTTAGTTACTGATTGCCGATAGGCTAACTTGTCCAATTGTTGATCTTGGGGCGAGTCTCCATGTGTGAGAGGTGTGTGTGTAGGGTGTGTATCCTGCCTATATACTCTGAGGCATTGTTGTGATTTTGTAAACATCTGGCTACAGCCATGTCTCAAGAGCTAGATTTTGCCAATGGAAAGGCTGATACTATTGCACTTCAGGCAATTTCTGGAGGTTTCCTCCACCCACCTAATTCTTTTCTCTTCTAATACATCAGGAGATTTCAGAAATTCCCTCCAAGATATTAGCACCATTTCTAATCTCAGGAATTGACTAGCTTAAACTTCCCCTCTCCTCTCCCTCCAACACGGTGAATATCAATTTAACAGCACAAAGAAAGACTTGGCCAAAGAAAACAACAACTGTAATGTGAACTGCTGCTTCCCTGATCAAAGCAGAAGTGGTCATTCTCTGACTGTACCCACTCATTCCACCCACTTTGCCAGAACCAGACAGCCTCAAGTTTCTCCCAAGTAATTCTGGGGCATCACAGGTAATGACATCCCTGCACACTGAGAATCAGTTCTCTCAATCTGGGGCTACTGCTGTTTTCTCTTTGCCACCATGTGGGGAGAGTTATAACTGTACCATTAAAAAATGGAAACTGAGTGCCCCATGCTCCTAATGTTCCCGTGGGCTCCTGCTCAGACATATTGATTTCACTTCTGTTGCTTATGTTTCACTTTTTTTCGTCAAAGCTCCTAATAATCAAGGTGAAGGATACTGTCATGGATTGAATTGTGCTCCCCACTCCCCCCAAAAATATGTGTCAACTTGGCTGGGCCCTGAATTCCAGTATTGTGTGACTGTCCACCATTTTCTCATCTGGTGTGATTTTCCTATGTGGTGTAAATCCTACCTCTATGATGTTAATGAGGCAAGATTAGAGGCAGTTATGTTAATGAGGCAGGACACAATCTGCAAGATTAGGTTGTGTCTTAAGTCAATCTCTTTTGAGACATAAAAGAGAGAAGGGAGCAGAAAGACAGGAGGACCTCATACCACCAAGAAACAAGAGCCAGGAGAATAGTGCATCCTTTGGACCCAGGGTCCCTGCACTGAGAAGCTCCTTGACTGGGGAAGATTCATGACAAGGACCTTCCTCCAGAGCCAACAGAGACAGAAAGACTTCCCCTGGAGCTGACACCCTGAATTTGGACTTCTAGCCTACCAGATTGTGAGAAAATAAACTTCTGTTTGTTGAAATCATCCACTTGTTATAGTAGCACTAGATAACTAAGACAGATAATGTACATCAAAGTGCCTATTGGCCCGTATGCGTGCACTAGAGGTGGTGTTAACACTGTCACCATGAAGCAGTTCTAAGGTCCAGGAACAATAGTATTGTTATGATGGTCACCGTATTGTTATGATTGGCTTTTACCATGTTGGAGGGAGAGGAGAGAGTTTAAGCTAGTCAATTCCTAAGATTGTCACCAGCACTGAAGTTGATTTGTGGTGCTATCTTAAGCTACATCCTCTCGAAAAGCAAAACAAGTGAAACATGTATATATAGGGTCGCTATGAGTTGGAATAGACTCAACGACAATAGGTTATATATACATATATATATA
>NW_004444144.1:3930531-3932577 GCF_000243295.1 Trichechus manatus latirostris
GGACTTCTAGCCTACTAGACTGTGAGAAAATAAACTTCTGTTTGTTGAAATCATCCACTTGTGGTATTTCTGTTATAGTAGCACTAGATAACTAAGACAGATAATGTACATCAAAGTGCCTATTGGCCAGTATGAGTGCACTAGAGGTGGTGTCAACACTGTCACCATGAAGCAGTTCTAAGGTCCAGGAACAATAGTATTGTTATGATGGTCACCATATTGTTATGATTGACTTTTACCATGTTGGAGGGAGAGGAGAGAGTTTAAGCTAGTCAATTCCAAAGATTGTCGCCAGCACTGAAGTTGATTTGTGGTGCTATCTTAAGCTACATTCTCTAGAAAAGCAAAACAAGTGAAACATGTATATATAGGGTCGCTATGAGTCGGAATAGACTCAACGACAATAGGTTATATATACATATATATATAGAGAGAGAGAGACAGACAGACAGAGAGAGAGATCAAGGAAACTGTTCACATAGTTGTAGAGGCTGGCAAGTCCCAAGTCTGCGGGTCAGGCATCAGGCTGGAGGCTTCTCCTGACTCATGTAGCTACAGGGGCTGACAAATCCAAGATCAGCAGGCAATATGACAAGCTGTTGGCTCACATCCAAAGAACTGGAAGTCAGATGACGATGAGCTGGATGCAGGATCCAGAGCAAGCAAACGAGCTTTGCCAAAAAATCCATATATATATATGCAAGCCACATCCCTAAGAAACTCCTCTTACAACTGATTGGCTGCTCATATCAGATCGCATCATGCAGGATAACTCTATCATTACCTAACTGCCAAATTACATCATTACATAACTGCCAAACCACTAAGAATCATGGCCCAGCCAAGTTGATACACAACCTTAACCATTGTAGTCCACCCCTTGTCAACTTGACACCTGTACACATTTCCTTAAACCATACACAATCTAGAAATAAAAACAATTACAAACTCATACTTGCACCTAACATGATACAACTAACATGGATGCAACTGAAAATGCACTAGCCCCATTTATATCTTAAATTTTATAAGTAGAGAAAACAAAAAATATTTTATGCATACATACAAAAAGAAAAAATACTCATAACATTTACAGTCCTTATTTCTGCAAATGGTTACATGGTCATAACTGGTGTTTAGAACTATCTTCTTCCACCACCCATTCTAAATTCCTTTTACTCTCAGCAAGTACTTCAGCTGGTCGTGGTTCTTTGCCTTGTAGGGTGACCAGAACCTTCTTCTTGAAGGGTCTGGGCCATTGGTAGTCATGTCAAAATTGGGTTGCTGTAGTTTTCAATTGGCTTTAACCACAGGGTGTAGTAGTACTAAGAGATGCCCTAAAGGACCTCCTGTATTCCAGACTTACTCTTGTTTACCTCCATTATGCAGCATCAATCCAATTTTCCCTTGGTAATCAGGGTGAATCACACCAGCCAATATGATAACTCCCTTGTTTGCCTGTTGATCCAGAGGCATAAGGACCCCAAAGCGGCCAGGTGGAATCCTTAACTTCCAGTACAGTGGAATACGTGTTGTGTCTCCAGGTAGGAGCATTGCTCCCTTTGTAACTAAGACTTTTAGAGTGGCAGAGCATAAGATCTCAGAGACAGGAAGCAAAAATCTTGTGAGTGAGTCACTAAAGGTATTCATGAGCAATGCCACTCCCATCTCTACCCCGTGATTCCCAGAACTGTCAATCCTGGCTATGGGAGAAACAGCACCATCTATTGGACACTGGTTTAGAGGACGTATAGCCTCCTGGAGGACATTGCCCCTACCCTGCAAAGTGTTGCCACCTAGCTGGCACTGTAATTGTATCTTTGGAAGACCATTCCATTGTTTTATCAAGCCAGCTGCTTCAGGATGATGGGGGAACATGGTAAGAATGGTGAGTTCCATGAGCATGGGCCCATTGCTGTACTTCATTTTCTGTGATGTGAGTCCCTTGATCAGAGGTGATGATGTGTGGGATACGAAGATGGTGGATAAGGCATTCTATAAGTTCATGGATGGTAGTTTTGGCAGAAGCGTCACATGCAGTGAAGG
>NW_004444144.1:3946949-3948366 GCF_000243295.1 Trichechus manatus latirostris
AGAGTAAAAAGACAACCTACAGACTGGAAAAAAATTTTTGGCTATGATTAATCCAGGGTCTAATCTCTAAAATCTACAAGATATTGCAAAACCTCAACAACAAAAAAGATAAATAACCCAATTTAAAAAACGAGCAAAGGATATGAACAGGCATTTCACCAGAGAAGACATACAGGCAACTAACAGATACATGAGGATCAGTAGCCATTAGGGAAATGCAAATCAAAACTACAATGAGGTACTATCTCACCCCAACAAGGCTTATATTCATTCAAAAAACACAAAATAATAAATGTTGGAGAGGTTGTGGAGAGACCGTAACACTTATACACTGCTGGTGGGAATGTAAAATGGTACATCCACTTTGGAAATCGATTTGGTACTTCCTTAAAAAGCTAGAAATAGAAGTACCATAGGACCCAGCAATCTCACTCCTTGGAATATATCCTAGAGAAATAAGAGCCGTCACACAATTAGATATATATGCACACCCATGTTCATTGCAGCATTGTTCACAACAGCAAAAGGATGGAAACAACCTAGGTGTCCTTCAATGGATGAATGGGTAAACTAATTATGATATATTCACACAATGGAATACTATGCAACGATAAAGAGTAACTATGAATCTTGGAAACATCTCATAACATGAATGAATCTGGAAGACATTATGCTGAGTGAAATTAGTCAGTCGCAAAAGAACAAATATTGTATGAGACCACTATTAAAAGATCTCAACAAAAGTTTTAAACACAGAAGAAAACATTCTTTGACGGTTACGAGGGTGGGGAGGCAGGGAGAGGGCTATTCACTAACTAAATAGTAGATAAAAATTATCTTGGGTGAAGAGAAGTATAGCACACAATACAGACGAAGTCAGCACAACTGGACTAAATCAAAAACTAAGAAGTTTCCTGAATATGACCAAACACTTTGAGGGATAGAGTAGCAGGTGTGGCGGTCTGGGGACCATGGTTTCAGGGGACATCTTGGTCAATTGGCATAACAAAGTTTATTAAGTAAATAAGTCTTAAAAGCTAGAGAGCAGCCATCTAAGATGAATCAGTTGGTCCCAAACCAAAGGAGAATGAAGAACACCAAACACACGAGGAAAACGTTAGCCCAAGAGACAGAAAGGGCCACATAAACCAGAGACTACATCAGCCTGAGACCAGCAGAACTAGATGGTGCCTGGCTGTTGGCAATTATCTCTCTCACAGGGAGCACAACATAGAGTCCCTGAAGAAGCAGGAGAAAACTGGGGTGCAGAACTCAAATTCTAGTAAAAAGACCAGACTTAATAGTCTGAGAGAGACTGAAAGGACCCCAGAAGACATGGCCCACAGACCCTGTATTATCCTAAAACTGAAATAATTCCTGAAGCCAACTCTTCAGAAAAAGATTAGACTGGACTATA
>NW_004444144.1:3948778-3949687 GCF_000243295.1 Trichechus manatus latirostris
TCCATAAGCAGGGCTAGTTTTGTAAATAAATAACTTGGCCAGTTAGAACTCTGAACACACAGATGCAGATCTAAAAACAAAAGATAAGACAGCTGAAGAGTGACAGGGGCAAGAATGTGTCAATGCTGAATTTATTAAATAGATGACTTATATGCACTACAAGAAAATGTTGTAACTCAGTATATGTTGGAGCAAATTGGATTTATTGGTTTTTATTTTCATATATATATATAAAAGGATCCAATCAAAGGGAGAAGATCATTTTTAGTTCTACAATTCTCACTGCTGACCTGTGGAGAAGGGATTTTGTACAAATTACTGCCCACTGGGAAATTTCAGGTTTGTGAAATATCTAGTGATCATATCAGAAGAAAGATGCAATTCCAGTGTGAAATTAATTCAAAGCTTGAATTACTCCTGGTCTTAAGTTCCTCCCCATGTGTAATTTGGCACATCAGGAAGTGGGAGTTTTATCTTTCTGAAATGCCAATTTCTCTGTCAAGTCTTGATCAGATACCTATTATAAGTCACTATAACAGCAGACCATACCAACTTGTCTGGCTTTTGAAACCCTCCATAAAATGGCTGGCTACTTCTTATGAAGCTGTACTTCCTGATATTCCCCATCTTCCCTCTGTTCCATTCAGAGACGCCATTTTATCAATGGTGCTGGGACTAGTGGACCCCAAGTATCGATTCCAGGGTCAGTTATTGGACTAATGTGGGGTCAGGCATGCCTTATCCTTGTCCACAAGGAGGCAATAGAGGGGAGAAATAACTGTGTACTTGTCATGGATTGAATTATGTCCCCCCAAAAATGTGTGTATCAATTTGGCTGGGCCATGATTCCCAGTATTGTATGATTGTGTACCATTTTGTAATCTGATGTGATTTCCTTATGTGTTGTAA
>NW_004444144.1:3950109-3989789 GCF_000243295.1 Trichechus manatus latirostris
ACTCAATATAGATATTGAACCAGGGCTGCAGAAAATTTGTTCTGCCCCAAAATTATTTAAAGTCAAAATACCCCCAGGGTCATCTCAGAGTTGCATCCTTAAGACTAAGATTTCTGCTCTTAGAGGCCAGGCGCCAGAGCTTTAATATGGATATCTAAACCTGTTGTCATCAAGTTGATTCCAACTCATAGCGACCCTATAGGACAGAGTAGAACTGCCCCATAGGGTTTATGCAGCTCACAATTTTTAGGAGTCAGATAGGAAATCTGTCCCCATGTGATGACATCAAGTAGAGAGTTATGGCAGGACTTCAGCCTTTACCTGTGGTATAAGGTAGGACCTTAGTCTCCAAGAAAGCATAGGAGTCTAAGCAAAATAATTAAGCAAAAACTCAGTCTTACAGCCTTGACTAGTATAGAAAAGAAAATCAGAATTCTAATTACTCCAGAAACAACCTGACTGCCCAGAGTTCAAACTAGTACCCACAAGGCTTCTCTTGTCAATGATGGAAATTCATGCAAGTCACAAGAAAGTCCTATAGCCGTGGCCAAGCCCAGGCCCATCCCTAACACTGTAAGGCCTGGGGCAACAGTACAAATGGAGGCTTAGTATTACATGGCTATATAAGTACGTTATGATCAACTTAGATGTTTGTTAAATAAAATAACTCCATCCTTCTATCTAGACATATATGCCTTTATAATGTCAAGACTTTTAAAGGCATTAAATTTTTATGGCTGAAAGTCAGCAAAATATATATAAAAAAATAACTAAATCTAATTATTATTTTATGTGTTTAGATAATTAATAAAACATTTACATAGGTAAGACACATGACTTATATTAACATTTAACCTAGAAATTTATTTTTTATCATCATTCCCACCAGGAATAATGACGTTGTTTGAATTAAGATTTTCACATTATTTTGGATCCTATTGACAGAAATGCCAAACTACACAACAGTCCTTGAGTGATTATGATCTTGATTTAGAAGCAGAAGCGACTGGAGTTGTCAGTAAGAGTCTTAAAACAATTCTTAGATTTTACAGTTAACTACAAATTCATTGCAACGGTGTTGCATATGAGAAAACAGAGTTGTTGTTGAAACTGTATCTACTTCCATCTACATTTGTATCACTCATGTCACAATTTTTACCATTTTTAAAAGCATTATCTAGATCTATGCAGTATTTATCACTTTCTCCTTCTTTGGAATTTTTCAATGCTAGGCTATTGCAAAGGGAACAAAGAATATTGGTATGTTGTTTTTTTGTTTTTTTTTTTCCAAAATCTCTCTTCAGTGAGACGAAACCTTGACTTCGTGTAGTGAATACAATCTCTTGAGAAATTAGTCTCAGAGGTATTTAGATGTGAATCTTCTCCATAATAGATAGGAAGGGTTTTTATTTTCTTGTTCTAATTTCCTTTTCTACTATTGAAACGTCACATTTGTTAAATAAATATTTCACAAGGAAGTTTTTTTTTTTTTTTAATTTAGGAAAACCAGTTTCTCCAAAATTTTTTACAAAATCTTACGGAAGTATTTTAAAGTGAAACAGGACGACTTCCACTTCTGGAAAGATGAAGTAGAAGCACTTTTCTCTAGTCTTCCCACAAATACAACTAAAAACTGTGGGAATTATATGTAAACCAAATGTAAAAAGACTATGAAAGGTGGCTAGAATATGGCTGAGTGCTTAGAGACTTGAGACCCAAAGCACGACACGGTGGTAAGTTGCCTGGATTTTCTTTTTGCCTCGTATATCCCAGACTGAGTGCTGGAAAAGCCAGCAAACTGGAAATGTCAACAGGCACAGACAAAAAGAAAAGCCTACTCTTTCTAGGCAAAGGACCAGGAACGGGGTAGCCAAGCAAGAAAGAACAGTTTAAGAAAATAACCATTACATTGTAGCCACAGACTGTGGCCAACTCCCAACTTCACAAGAACAGGCAGAGTGGGGAGCCTAGACTTCTACCCTCATTAGGTTATAAGAAAGTTTCCCCCAACCCCTGCTAAGGTGTTGTCAAAGAAGTCCAGCAGTAACAAGGCCACCTATGTTGCACCGTCAGTGAAGGACAGCTGGAGCAGAATTGAGTCACTCCTACCCCTCTAAGACAGGGAGGCATCTGTGAGGCATAGTGGAGAGCTGTAACGGCCACACTGGTCCAGCAAATTGAGGAGCCCACATTTCCAGGTGTTAACAGTGACTGAGTAGGGAACCTGGACTTTCACCTTCAGCTGCAGTAATGAAGAGGCACTCCTTCCATGCAACAGCACATTCACAGGAAATTAGCTAAACAAAAGATTTAAATAAGATACAGTGTTCCATAACATAATACCCCAAATGTCCAGGTTTCAACTGAAAATCACTTGTCCTACCAAAAGTATCTGACAAAAATTTTAAAACAGCCATGATTAAAAAAAAAAAAAAAAGAGTTTGAACAAACAATTATGAACACACTTGAAACAAATGAAAAATACAAAACCCAGAAAAGAAATAGAAGACATAAAGTACAACAAAATGGAAATATCCGAACTGAATAAATACAGTAAGTGCAATAAAAATCTTAATTAATGGTCTCAACAACAGAATGGAGGCAAAAGAGGGGGAAAAACATCCATGAGTTGGAAGACAGAATAATAGAAATAACCAGATCTGAACAACAGAGCAAAAATAGGCTGAAGGGGAAAAAAACAAAAAGAAACAAAAGAAAACAGAGCCCCAGGGAGAAAAAAACAAAACCTTATCTATAGGGAATTTTTTTTTTTTAATGATAGTGGATTTCTCGTCAGAAACCAGGAAGCCCAAAAGGAAGTGACAAAACATTTTTTATGTGCTGGAAACAACGCAACAACAGAAACTGTCAACTCTCGTTCCTATATCCAGTAACAATATCATTTAGGAAGAAGGGGAAACCTTTCTAGGTTCTCAAGGTGAGATTCAGAGATGAGACTTGTCCTCTTTTCTAATGTATGCATTTAGTGTTATAAATTTCTCTCTGAGCACTGCTTTAGCTGTGTCCCACAAATTTTGATATGTTGTATTTTCATCTTAATTTACTTCAATATATTTTTTTAATTTCCTCCAGACTTCCTCTTCAACCCATGGATTATTGAGAGATGTGTTGTTTCATTTCCAAGTGTTTGGAGTTTTCCTGTTATCTTTTGTTGCTCTTTCATTTAATTTCATTGTGAGCAGAAAACATATTCTGTATGACTTCAGTTTTTGAAATTTGTTGGGTTGGTTTTATGGCCCAAGATGTGGTCTATCTTGGCTTATGTTCTGTGTGCAATGGAAAAGAAATAATGTGTACTGAGCTACTGGGCATCAATTAGATCCCATTGGTTGATCGTGTTGTTATTTTACATCCTTGATAATTTTCCATCTAGTTTTTCTATCCAGTGTTGATAGAAACTTGTTAAAGTCTACAACTATCCTTGTAAATTTGTCTATTTCTTCTTTCAGTTTTTTTTTTAATAAGTATAAATGTGAGGGATCAATCTTCCCTATTCCATGACTTATCATATAGCTAAAGCAATCAAGACTGTGGGGTATTGGCAGAAAGATAGACACATAAATCAATGGAAGAAACAAGAAAACTCAGAAATAGACTTACACAAATATGCCAATTGATTTTTGACACAAGTGGAAAGCAATCCAGTGGAGGAAAAATAGCCTTTTTTCAACATATGTTGCAGGGTCAATTGGACATCTATAGGCAAAAAAAAAAAAAAGACAAAGATAATACCTTCAAAGTTTCATACCTTACACCAAAATTAACTCAAAATGGACCATAGACGTACCCATTGGGAGAAACTAGGTAAAGGGCACCTATTATCTCTCCATGTTATTTCTTACAACTACATGTGAACCTACAATTTTCTCAAAATAACAAATTTAGGTAAGAAAAAAAAAAACTAAATAAGTAACTTAAATATGTTCAGTTTTTTTATTTTTTTCCATTTTTGTAAAGTTTTGCATTATCAATAGCAGGCAACAGTTCGTACAAAATAACTGTTGATAACACCATTCTAAATTAATTTAATTTTGTGCCAAAGACCATGATTCCCTCATTTTAAAATACGTTATTTGTAATTCTTCTAATGCTTTTCTATTTTGTCTAATTGCTTTAATGACATTTAGTCAGCATTCCCATTGTGTGTCCATGGGTGATACGTTTTCATGAACAAACCCAATCTTTGGGTACATTTATTTAAGTCAAAACCTGTATAAATATATATATATATTTTTTAAGCCAAGAGTATGCTCATTAATTTTGACTTACTTATTTTATTTTTGTCACTTAAAAAATGTGTGTAATAAATGGTCCTTGTCCAGTATGACTTTTTTCCTTGTTATAATATAGTGAACAGAAAAAGGTATATATTATGTCTGATTTCTTTTTTCACCTTATAGAGTATTAATTTAATAATCTTATTTTGGCAGAGATTTTTTTTTTCATTAGTTTTCATATACCTTACAATTCTTACCACAACTTGTAAAAATCAGTCTTCAAACAGACATTTCCTTTTGTTTTCTGTAAAAACTGTACTGTAGATTTTATGATAAAAGGTATTACATTGGCTAGATAGTGGATATAAAATATTTTATGAACCTCCTGTCAATATTTTATATTGCTCTTTATTTTCCATTGTGGAATATTTTCAATTATTTGTCTTTTATGCAAGCATATTTCACATTCTAATTTTTGTAATGGAAGTGATAATTTGAGTTCTTTTAATTAAAAAAAAAAAAAACTGCTTCCAGTCACAATAGCTTCGTTGGACAAGGTTTATCTTCATTACCGGTTGTTTCCATTTGAAAACTTGTTTGAGTAAAGTGAAATATTGAAATGATTAATTTGTATGGTATTGGTTTTCTTTGGAAACATTTTACACTGTCAAAAGGATGTGAAGGATATATGCTAAGATCATCATCCACTACAGTTAAGCACTATTTTTTTTCAATTTCTTATTAAACTTGCCTATTTCCTGAATGTAATTTTCTTCATCTCTCAATGGGTAGGTCAGATAAATAATTTTTGCTTCTGAGCTGTGAATTTTACATTAATCACACTCTTAAATTCTTATTGTTTTGATAAATAATGGTTCTTCATTTAATAAATACTGTGCACAGATTTCATCTAACTTCTTCAGATTGTATAATGGATGAGGCCATTTTTATATCTCACTTTCATTTGATCAGTAATTAAGTCTCCCTTAAATAAGGGATCTGCAGTATACTATCTGAGAATTTTCATGCAGCTCATGCTCAAGAGAAGGTTGCTCGTTTTTGTGCTTTCCAGTTTTTCAAAAATCCAAGCAGACTCATAGATGATCACAACCTTAGCAGCTCAAACAGCACACATTTACAACCTCACAGTTTTTGAGGGTCAGGAGTTCAGGTACAACTCAGCTGGGTCTTCTGCTTCAGGGTATTACAAGATGGAAATCGAAGATTTGGCCAGAGGTGCAGTCTCATCTCAAGGATTGCCTGGAAAAAGATCCGCTTCCCAGTTTGTGTAGTTGTTGGCAGAATTCAGTTCCTTTCAGCTACAGGAGTGAGGGACTCAGCTTCTTGCTGGCTGTTGACTGGAGGCTATTCTCAGTTCCTTGTCATGCAGGTTTCTGTAACATGGCTTTATCAAAGCCGGCAAGGGAGAGAATCTCCCAGTAAGATGAGCATTTCAGTCTTATGTAATATAATTATGGTAGTGACATCCTATCAGTTTTGCTATATTCTGTTGGTTAAAATCAAAACTCAGGTCCCAACCCCACTCAAGAGGAGGGGATTGCCCAGGTGCCAGTGATCATGGGGACCATCTTAATTCCCATCCTTCATAGACCCGTCTTTAAAGTTTTTCAATTTCGTTTTTCTTTTCAGTCTTTCTGCTTTGCTAAGTTCCCCTTTTTTATTTTACAATTCTATCTCAGGGGTCCATGGATGGTGCACATGGTTACCATGCTTGGTTGCTAACTGAAAGATTGGAGGTTCAAGTCCACCCAGACGTGTCTTAAAAGAAAAGCCCGGTGATCTACTTCTGAAAAGTCAGCCATTGAAAACTCTCTGGAGCACAGATCTACTCTGACACGCATGGGTCATGACACGTTGGAAAAACTAAATGGCAACTGATATATAATTTCAGCTTGTCCCTATTCCCTAAGATAAAACTATTAAAAATAAAATGCTGCTGAACATCTTTTCCTAAAAATTTAAAATGAACGCAAAAATTAAAATTAAAATGAATGCAAAAAGTCAAATAAGTAAAATTATTTTATGCATATTTCAAAGGTATTTTTACTTTAAAATATTGAAGATTATTTATTAAAGCAAATAAGCACAAAGTATGTTTAATGAGCATCAAAAGTTAAATCAAAATTATTGAAATAAGGCTGACATTTTAATTTACTTTTTAGGAAAATATTGAATTATAGTAAACATCATATAAAAATAAATTATTTTTCTGACACTTGGTATAAATTTATAGACAATATAAAGAATAGGCATCACATGTTAAGCATTATTCTCTCTCTTTGTCTCCACAAATGTGCGTGCACGAGCACACACACTCACTGGTAAGGATGACATCTGGGTGGTGCAAAGCGTTAGGTAAATGACTACTAGAGGAAAGGCTGGTAGTTTGAACCCACTCAGAGACACTTCTGAAGACAGGTCTGGCGATCTGCTTCTGAAAGGTCACACAGCCTTGAAAACCCTATGGAGCAGTTCTACTCTGCACACAGGGGGTCTCCGTGAGTCAGAATCCACTTGAAGACAGCAAACAACGACTACCACAACCATTGAGCATATTCTGCTAATTTATAAATACCTTTCATACCCTGAATTTGACCAAGAAATGATGTAACAAAAAAATAGATGATGAGCTAGGAAACAATATGTCTTTATGTAAAAATCAATCATCTTCATATTGAGAAAAAGGATTAGAAATTTGTCTATTCTCTTACCAAGACCTTCCACCTCTCAACATTTCTTTTCACTCAGAAGTAATGCCCATCTCCAGAGCTGAAAGCAGCACCACCTACAAACCTTCCTGGCAGTGGGATACGGCTTCCTCTGTTTTCAGGAATTGGAACTCTGGCTAATGGTCTTAGCAATTAGTCATGAGCCATTGAGCTGATGTTTTAGGTTCTAGATCATACTGTGCTAGTCATGAGACATCCTTGTGTTGTCTTATAATTATATTTAGGTTTACTTACTTAATAGTAAGTTAACATAATTTAATAATTTTATTTATAATTTGTCATATTTGGGTCTTGGGTAAGGGCTTCTTTGGACAAGGTCTAAAAGTGATACTGACCAGAGCTGCCAGGAAAGGATTCTGCAATGCACATCATGGTCAAGCCTCTCAACATAGTATTTCCTGCTGCTGAAAGGACTGCTTCAAAAATTGTGGTGTTAGGAAGTGATCCTATAGCTAGATCTGTTGTTGAGGAAAAACAAAGAGCTCTGGAAATCAGAGGAATCATCACATTGCCTCTTACTGCCTATGAAAGACTTCCCATGGGCCTTAGTGTCCACACCTGGTAAAATGATATGATAATAATAATAGTATCTATTTAATAAGAATATCCAAACCTAAAAAACAGAAACAGAAACACTACCATTGAGTTGATTCTGACTCATAGCAACCCTATAGGACAGAGTAGAGCTGCCCCATAGGGTTTCAAAGGCTGTAAATCTTTATGGAAGCAGACTGCCACATCTTTCTCCCACGTAGCAGCTGCCGTTAGCAGCTGAGTGCTTAACTACTGTGCCACCGGGGTTCTCAAATAAGAATACAGTGCAGATAAAATAAGAAACTATAAAAGTGAAGCGTGATGGTGAAAATTTTGATCCTATCAAGCCCTACTAAACTATTGCTCTTGACAAAAATATAAAAAGCTTGTTATTGCTCTTGGGGATTTCAGCTTCTGTTTTCTCTGTGGTTGCATTGTTTCCACATCTTTCCTATCCCTCAAAGGAGTATGAATACTTCAAAAGTTTGTCTTTCATCCTCCACACCAAATGCTATTTTCAAGAAAGAAACTAATTAGCAATTTTATCCTCAGGAAACATGAATACAAATTATGTATTATGTTCTCCCATTCAGAGGACTTTACATTTTTAGGACACATCTCTAAGTCAAAGGAATGGATTTCTAATGTTGGAATTTTAAGCATCAGTGAGTGTCTAGGAAAAGCTTTATTTTGGGAGAGAGAAGAGAAGTAACTCCTGCTGAAGTAAGTCCTCAGTGGTTTTCCAATCAGCTCTGAGACTTAGTCTTAACTCTCTATTATAGAAATTCACCCATGACTCCACTTCTCAGTAGTGAAGATGTGTCAAATTACCCTGACAAAACTCATAGAGTATTTGAGACTCTTAAAGTTCTTTCTGAGGCATCTGTCACAATGGGAAAAAGAGGGAGACTGGTGGGTGGTTGGGGGTGTAGGAGGAATAATCAGACCTCCTCCCTGGTGGTCCATTGTATGGAAATCTAAGGCCCCCGTGTGTGGGTCCTTTGATGCTGGTCTGATTTATTCTTGAGGATACAGGGAAAGGAGAATTAAGCAATCAGAATGTATAATTTTCCATTCTGTGCCATTGCCACAAGAGAAAAAAAACAATAAGCAGCAGGTGAATTGGAAAAAGGAAGAAAAAACATCAGAAGAACTTTAAGTTACCCTGGAGGCCTGTTACATCCTAAACAAGATGTTACTGTTTGATTTTCCATTGTATCTTATTGTAGGTTTGCCCATTATCAGGAACATTTACTCTAGACTGTTGCCATTAGTTACATCCACTGAAGTAGAGTGTAGGAATCTCTCAGATATCCGCATGGCAACCCAACGCCAGCTTCTTCTTAGACTTGGATGTTTCAAATGTGATTCTGTGTATATTTTATTTGTTTTTTCACTTTAGTCCTGTACAAATATAATGGGAAGGGATAATGTTGCACCTAATTTTATGTAAGAACTGAAAACAGAGTAAAGTAATACATCAAAACTCTGAAAATCAGTTTTACTTTTTAAACTTTAGATAAAGTTTAATTGAGGGTGGCGTTGACATGACTCTAAAGAAGTCAGATATACAACCTGTAAACACTTCCTGTAAAGATATTTCTCCCTAGCTTGACTTCTACCACCATAGATTAGTTTGACTGTTTTGATCTTTATAGAAGCGTAACTGTATAATATGTACTCTTTTGTGTCTGACTTTTTTTTTTTTGTTCAACATTATGCTTGTGGGATTTCTCTCTATTGCTGCTTAGAGTTGTAGTTTTTTTTTTTTTTTTTATTATTATACAGTTTTCCACTGTGTAAAATTAAAGGTAAAAATTTAAAGAGAAAAATCATGAAGAAACTGGCTCTCAACTGCTGTAAGAAAGTATATGGATACTCCGTGTTTCTCTAGTATCTTCTCTCCATTCTGGTGTTCAGGCATGGGGAGAGCTCTTTGCTCAACAGTTCTACCTTTTTTTTTAAAAAAAAGGCAATTAACAAAAGACTTCAAAAATATATGAAACAAAACTGACAATTGAAGGGAGAAATAGGCAGTTAATAATAGTTGGAAATAATAGTAGGAAAAGAAAAATTGCAGCAAAATTGGGAAAGAGGAAATAAAACTATCTCCATTTGCTGAAGACATATCTTATATATAGAAAAATCCTAAAGAATCCATAAAAATATATTAGTGCTAATAAATAAATTCAAAAATGTTGCAGGATACATAATCAACACATAAAAATCAGTTGTAGTTTAATACATTATCAATAAACAATTTGGAAATGAAACTAAGAAAACAATTCCATTTACAATAGCGTCAATAAGAACAAAATACCTAGGAATAAATTTAACCAAGGAAGTGCAAGACTTGTACATTGAAAATTACAAAATATCGTTGAAAGAAATTAAAGAAGTCTTAAATAGATAGGAAGATATCCTGTGTTCATGGATTGGAAGGCTTAATATTGGTTAAAATGGCAGTATTCCCAAATTGATCTACAGATTAAATGCGATCCCTATCAAAGGGCTTTTTTTTCCAGGAATGGATAAGCAGATCCTAAAATTCATATGGAATTACAAGGGATCCTAAGTAGTCAAAACAACCTTGAACAAGAAGAGCAAAATTGGAGGATTTAAACTTCTTCATCTCAAAAATTACTGCAAAGCTAAAGCAATCAAAGTAATGTGGTACTGGCTTAAGAACAGCCATAATTGATAAGTCAAATACAGTTGAGTCCAAATACAAACTCATACATCTTTGATTAACTGATTTTCAACAAGGGTGCAAATGGTGCTGAGATAACTGGATAGCCATACACAAAAGAATGAAGCTGTGCCCTTACCTCACACCGAATACAAGACTAACTCAAAATAGATCAAATCACTGAATGTAAGAGCTAAAACTACAAGGTTCTTAAAAGAAACCATACAGGTAAATCTTCATGGCCTGTGTTTGGCAGTGGATTCTTAGATATGACTCCAAAAACACAATAAAAGAAAAAAGTAGACAATTTGGACTTCAAGAAAGTTAAAAATGTTTATACATCAGAGGACACTATCAAGAAAGTGAAAAGACAACTCATAGAATAGGAGAAATTGTTTGCAATCACATATCTAATAAAAGCCTAGTATCCAGAATATGTAAAGAATTACTACAACTCAACAAAAAAAAAGACGAACAGTTTTAGAAATGGGCAAAGGACTTTAATAGACATTTTTCAAACAATATATACAAATGACCAATAAAGCACATAAAAAGATGCTGAACATCTTTAGTCATTAAGGAAATACAAGCCAAAACTATAATGAGATACCACTTCATACCCATTAGGATGATTATAATAAAAAAAATAAAATAAGGAAAATCACACACGTTAAAGAGAATGTGGAGAAATTTGAGCCTTTGTCTATTGCTGGTGGGAACGTACAATGGTGCAGCCATTGTGGAAAATCGTTGGAGATTCCTCAACAGATTAAAAATAGAAGTACCAAATGACTTGGCAATTCTATTCCTACGTACATACCCAAGTGAATTGAAAACAGGCGTTCAGACAAAAACTTGACAAAGAATGTTCATAGTACAATTATTCATAATAGCCAAGATGTGACAACCACCCAAATGTCCATCAACTGTTTAATAAAGAAAAAACAAATGTGGCGTATGCAGACGATGGAATATTATTCAGCTGTAGAAAGAATGAAGTACTAATACATGCTGCAACATGAATGAACCTTGAAAACATTATGCTAAATGAAAAGACCACATATTATATGATTCCATGTATATGAAAAAGCCTGGAGACAGAAAAAGATGAGTGGTTGTCAGGGGCAGGAGTGACAGTTTAATGGCTACAGGGTTTCTTTTTGAAGTGCTGAAAGTTTTCTGGAATTACATAGTGGTGGTAGTTGAACAACATTGTGAAGCCATTGAATTTTACACTTCAAAATTGTTACAGTGGCAGATTTTATGTTATGTGAATTTTACCTCAGGGGGGAAAACCTTTCATGGGCAATCTTATGAAGAGTGTATGATGGGGCAGCATCGCCACAGCTGCTAAATGGTCCTCCAACTGGCATGCATAACACTTTCTTTCTGAGTGATGTGAAAACCCCACCTGAAACACACACCAAAATTAACAACTCTACGTTTGGGATTGTTGTTACCATCTAGTCAGCTCCAACTCATGGTGACCTTATGTGTAACAAATATGATGACCATAATAAATTTTATCTGAGGAGAGAGAGAAAAAAATCGAGTGGAGACAACAGATTTTTCCTGCTGGTTTTTAATACTAAACTCTCTTCAGTTTATACAGAATTTGGTAGTTGATTACATATTTTCATGAGTTTATTTTATATGGCTTATACACAGTGATGCAGAAGCATAGAATTAATGGGAGGAATGATAATTTGGGAGCCTGATGGCTTTAACTTAAACCTTCAAATAAACAAGAAAACAACCAGCTGCTGTGGAACCAGTTCTGACTCATGACAACCCTATTTGTGACGGAGTAGAGCTGTGCTCCACAGAGTTTTCAATGGCTGATTTTATGAAAGTAGGTCACCAGACCTTTCTTCTGAGTCTCCAACCCTTCGGTCAGCAGCCAAGCACATTAACCATTTATACTACCCAGGAAGTCTAAGATTTAACCCTCAGATCCCCCTCAATGAGCCTGAGTTTTGTCACCTATAGAGTGGGAACACACAGTTCTGTGATTTAATGAACAGTAAGTGCCATCGCAATTGTTGCTATTATTGTTTTTGTCCATGTTCACCTGCACAGGAAGCTTGGGAGCCAGGCATGCTGCTTTCGCTTATCCTCGTTTTGCTAAGTGAAAATTGAAACCTGGAGAGGATAGTGCCTCAGGCTACACAGATTATAACTGGAAAACCTGGGACTTTTGGTTTACAGCTTAGTCTTAGCCTTTCTATCTGCCCGGCTTCCCCTTCTAGAACCCACCACATTCTGTCACCTGAGCAAGCAAAGCCTTGGGCAAAGGGTACAATTTGATCGGGACCAGAGCCCTAAAAGCTTTGCTTATTAATCTGGTAAACAAATGTGTGCAACCCAGGATGCCTTAAAGTTCTTAAAGTTCCTCCTCCTCCTCTCTCTCGCTTTCTCTCTCATCTTTTTCTCCTTATCTCTGGCTTGAACCTTATTTAAACTGAGACCAGATCTTTGGAAATGGTGAGGATATGCTGCATTCCAACCAATAAGGGTGAGGCTGTTTGGCCATAGCACCCTGTGGTTGTCTGGGGATCGTTGTGGGCTCCTGGTCTCAAACGCCCTCTGGGTGGCAGTGTGCTCCAGAAAGGTGCTGAGATGGGAAACAGTATCGACCACATTTTGCTGAATAAACTTTGCTACTTTCAAAATGTTATTGAGGGTAGACTCTGCTCCAGCTCTCCTAACACCATCATTATTCTACTGAAGTGACAACTTGATGAGGAAATGATGACCAGTGTGTACAGTGAGAGGAACTTTGGCCTGGAAGTCAGACAAGTCTGAGTAATGGCTCTGCCATTGCCTCCCTGGGTGTGAGGTCTAAGTTGGTTTAACATCTGATGCTTTATCCTAATGTGTGATGCTCCTCTTGGGATCTAAGGCAATGGGCTAGGCCTTGGGGAGTTGTTTTGGCGCCCTTAGTTTGTTTACCAGTGAAATAAAGACCTATCTGATTTGATATTAAGATTTATTCTAAACTTTATATTCTGAGACACAATGGCCCATTACAGTAGCATCCCCATATTAATTTACAGTTTTAACACCATTTCAATCAAATTGCCAGTGGTATGTTGCAGATGGAGAATTTGAGGTAATGATTTTTAAAATGATATTACATGTTCTTGATTCTAAGGTGTTTGTAATTATAAGAAACATCACTGACTGAATAACAGCTCTTCTGGGGGGCAGGGATAACAAACAAAACTATTATTCTATTAGCTGGCAGCAGCATCTATTTACATAATATGATTTTAATGTCAATATCATATGTGAGAATCTAACATTTCTTAGAATCTAAGATGTATTCACTTTCAGGTTCTAAAAAGAAAGTCACTTTTGAGTCTTGGCTGTTTTGCACAGCATCATGCGGACATACTAATTTTTTAGTTCATTTATGCTTGTGACTCATTTAATGACAATAAAATTAACAATAATTTTTTTGTTAAGAGGAGGATTGAAGTTTTATATACATTTGAGTAAAATAATAGTTCTTCTTTTTTCCCTAAATTAAATTATGTTTCACTGGAAATTAAACAGCTTTTTTCAAAAGGCCACAGGAGCCTGTGACAGGCAGTGTTTTGGTGCTTTGCAAATACCGCCTCACTGCGTGAGGATCAGGTATGCCAGTCTTTCCAATTTTGCAAATGCTTGATCTACTCTGAAAGGTTTGACAATTACAACCGCCTCTAATTGTAGTGGCTGGCATGTATCAGGAAACCTGTTGTAAGTGTCTTAATGATAAAAGGCTCCACAGTTTTGGGTGTCTTTTCTTCTAAAGTCCTCGGAAGTATTTGGTTGTTACTTTATAAGATATTTTGCAAGTTGGCTATTCTTCCAGTGATACAAAATTGTTTCATTCTAAAAGTAAAACTATATTGCTGTTCTTTCCTATTTATAGTCTCTTTTATATATTCTGGAGTCTCTGGATAGTACAAACTATTAAATTACTTAGCTGCTAACCAAAAGGTTGGTAGTTTGAGTCCACCCAGATGCACCTCAAAAGAAAGGCCTGGTGATCTATTTCTGAAAAATCAGCCATTAAAAAGCCTATGAAGCACAGTTCTACTCTGACACGTGTGGGTTCATCATGAGTAGGAGTCGCCTCAATGGCAACTGGTTGGTTTTTATGTATTTTACTTCTAGTGCTGCATCTCAGTGTAATTTTAGAAAAAATATTTTCCATGATGAACTCTAAATCTAAGTTATAATTCAATTGCATGTGGTGATAGTTATGCAAGTAACTGAACTGAGGTTAATATCCTCATAAACCGAAACAAGCAAATCCCAAATCCGTTGCCATCAAGTCTAACTCATAGTGACCCAAAAGGACAGAGTAGAACCGCCCCATCGGGTTTCCAAGGAGCAGCTGATGGATTCGAACTGCTTACCATTTCTTTTTTTGGTTAGCAGCCGAGCTCTTCACCACTGTGCCAACGGGGCTCCTGTATTCTCATAAGCAGATACCTTTCCACTTGGTACAATTCATGCATGTACAGCCCTGAGACCTGCGTCAGCACTTAATCTTCTTTCTGGGGCAGCAACATTATATTTTCACTGGAACTGATTCGAGTACAGTTGAAAGGTGAGGAAAAGAGTGTTTTAAAATCAAGAAACATTATATGAATGTGTGTAAGTGTGGGCGGTATTTATTGCTCATATTTTCTGTAGGAAACAATGCCTTAAGTATAACATGTGATGCCAGTCTTGGAAAAGGGCGACACAGGCATCTGAGAGTTATAATGGAGCAGGGCTCACTGTAGGCAGAATGGTGCAATACTCTGTCTTTTGTTCCTATATGCTTCCTGCATAGCCTTTATTACCACCTCCTTTTTCCAGAAACATGCATATTCCTGCTCAGAAACAATCCCTCTCAAATTTCAGTGCTTTCCTTTCTAACTCATGCAATACACCACCACCCACAAACTCTGTGTAGGACTAGACTTGCAATTAAATAGATTCAGAACTTGATATTTGAGACTTGTTGTAATTAGTATATTTCCTTTTAAGCCGTGATCTTCTATACTTGGTTGGCATCTATTTTTCAGGTTTCCATTTGTGGTGTTACTGCACTAAACACTTATTTCCAATCCTGGAAAAAGTTAAAATAAACTGAAAAAGCCCAATATATCACTACAAATACAAGTGGGGAAAAAAAATACAAGGTAGATGAAATGTACATCATGGACCTGAAGAAGAACTGTCCCATCATGCATCTGGTAATCCCTGCCTTCCCAGGCTCAGGCAATAGCTCACCTTCTCCTCATAGTTTCTAAGCTTCCACAAAATGTAATCTGAAGATGCCCCAACGTGATCACAGAGTTCACCCTAGCCTTATGGGAGGAGAGGAGAAATGCTGTTACCAGGGTGATAGAAGCTACACTGATGCACTCATCACACATACACACACAAGCAAAGAAGAAAGTACCTAAACCAAGTTTGTTTGCCTTTTAAAATACTCTGGAAATAAATGAAGACAACTCACGTGACAACAACCTGTTAAGCTGCTGCCGCCGAGTTGATTCTGACTCATAGCAATCCTATAGGACAGGGTGGAACTGCCCCACATGCTTTCCAAAGCTGTAATCTTTACAGAAGGAGCCCTGGTGGCACCCTGGTTAAGCGCTTAGCTGCTAATCAAAAGGTTACAGGTTCAAACTCACCCAGCAGCTCCACGGGTGAGAGACCCGGAAAGATTATAGCCTAGAAATCCCTACCGCGCAGTTCTACCCTGTCACATGGGATCATGATGAGTAATATTAACTTCACGGCACCTAACAACAATCTTTATGGGAGCGGCTGGTGAATTCGGACCTTTCTGTGAGCATCTGAGCGCTTAACCATGAACCACAGGGCTCCTTAAATGAGAACAAGCCACAGCTGTCCAGAATTTGCTATAACAAGAGAGTCAAACTGGCCGAGACTCAAAGGCAGGCAGGGGAGTGGGGGCGCTTGATAGTGGAAAAGAGAAGGCTTCAGTAAGCCTTCAAGTGTGCTCTGATTGGAGGCTGTTGGCATGAAGAAGCTGGAGGCAGGCTAATTAGAAGTGGACATATTATGTAATTGCTTTGGGAACATATCTGGTTTTCTCTCGTTGGTCCTGGCTTGGGATTTGTGACAAAATTTAAGAAAGTTGGCAGTTACAGACCAAGTCCTGATGGTTTGGGGCCAATTGCTGCAGAGGTTATGGTTCGGCTTCCTGGGATGGCTGCTGCAAAGGCTGGAGGTCAGAGTTCCATTTTCATAGACGGTGGAATCATTGTCTGGTTTTATTCTCAGTCCCTCATGCATACTCATGTAATTTAACATTTGTCCAAAATTTCCCACAGTGGCTTTGATGTTATAATTGACGACGGCAAAACAAATAAACAGCTCACAAACTTTTCAACCAGTGCATTTCAAATCTCCTTTTAGCTGTGTTTGATTTGGTGATGAAAAAGGATGAGAGATTGGAATGTAATTGTATTTAAAAGCGAATCTTGGGATCTTCCATCATTGGCCCTAAGTAAAGTACACAGTGGCGCAATTAACTTTCACAAGCTCAGCTAAAGCACTCTGTGTGGAGCTTTGCAGGAACAAGGACCATGCTGTTTCTAATAACGAAAAGAGAATGTTCTTGGATAACAGGTCTCAGTGAAACTGCAAATAGAGGCCCAGGAAGGAGCACGGACGCCCCGGACAGGAGTGGATCTTGGTGAACGTTCAAACTACAAGGGGATTAAGTAAACCAGCCAAATTTCCACAGCTCGTTTGTAGCAAGCCCAGTCAGTAGCAGAGTTGATGGCATTCCTCAAATATTAGTCTAGTGCAGGCAGCGGTAGGCAAACATTTTCTGTAAAGGACCAGATAGTCTCTACTGCATATTGTTTTTCATTCTGATTTGCTATTGTTTCTACAACACTTTACAAATCGAAAAAGCTAGTGTGATGTGCAAAAAAACAGGCCATAAGTGGTTGATACCTGGGCTGGTGTATCAAACAATTAATGATAATGTATTATAGAGAATAACACAAAGTTTCTGGTTGATACCTGTGCTTTGCTTCTGTAGTGCAGGTGTCTGTCAGCTCCCCAAACTGACCACCAGAAAACCCTCTGGAGCAAACACATCGAAGTTTATTAAACCTTTTGCTGTAAGGGAGAACATCAGCTTTACAGAGTCTTACAGAGTCTGGGAAGAGGACACATAGTGAGTGGACAGAGGATAGTCATAGTATTAATGCATTGGTAGGGTCATTTTTGTTTGTTTCTTTCGCTTTTAGTCCCTGGGTGGTGCAAATGGTTAATGTGCTTGGCTGCTAACTGAAAGGTTGGCGGTTCAAATCCACTCAGAGGCACCCCAGAAGAAAGGCCTGGAGATTTATTTCTGAAAAATCAGCCATTGAAAACCCTATGAAACACAGACAATTCTACCCTGACACACATGGGGTTGCCATGAGTTGGAACCCACTCAATAGCAACTCGTGTTAGGGTTATTTTCAGGCAGATCCTACAAGGCAGGAAATTGCCCTAGGATTAGGCAGAATTTAGGACATAACAGCTTCAGACTGGTGGACACAACAAGGTGAGGGTCTTAAAATGATTACTGATAAGCAGTTAGACTTGATAAGCAACCTGTTTAGTTGGTTCATGGTCTAACTTTCCAGGAGCAGGTATTTCCAGAAGCAAATAGTCATTTTTCTCTGATTGCAGCATTGCTCAGCACTAAAACAGAAAAACAGGCTTTGTTCTAGAATGGTTAGCATAAACACAGGAAAGTATGCTGGCATAGTTCTCAGTACCTATTATTATGGAAATTAACTTGAAAAACAAAATAGTCAAAGCATGTTCTCAGCCATCCAGGGCCCAACAGTGCTGGTACAGCAGAGATGACTAAGGAAAAAAAATACTGAATCTTACTATTTGATTTCCATTTCTAATCCAAAAGGATTTACTTAGCTGAAAACAGTGATGATCAGTTCTAGCAGCTTGATTTTCAGTTAAAGGTTTTCTGAATAGTAAGAAAATGAATGGAATAAAATGAGCAGTCCCTTAACTTCCTACATAGCAGCATTGCTCTTTTAACCTGCAGTTCATTGAAAAAATACATGTTTTTTTTGCAATCCTGGGTCTGCTTTCTTTTATTATCTCTTTCTCTTTGAGAGTGAAGCATTCTAGTTCGGCTCATGATAATGCCAGTGAAAGCAACCGATACTCTCCTACAACATACAAAGCTCCCAGTGAAACAGCTGCTTACAGGCAAGGGGGCCCGGCTGCCACTCGCTGAACCTATTCATGTTGCAATCTGGAAACACTAATCTCCCAGACACCTTCATTTCCCCAGGTCCCCCTGCTGATCCCCAATTTAGAGAGAAAAACCTATTTCTTATATTTCAAATGGAAATTCTCAGCTGAATGTGGATAAACTGTGCATCGTAGCTGTCAGCAACACGTTATAAAACCCCAGGAAAGGCTCTTTATTTCACATGTCAGTTGGCTTTGCCTTGAGTAAGCTGCTGTCTAACAACAGGTAATTGTCTTCCTTTTTTGGCTGCCTGTGGCGAAGCATCCTCTCTCCCTCCCTGCTACATACAGTCCCACTCTCTCCTCAAAAACACACACATACACACACACAAACACACACTTATACATTTCTCCTGCAGAAAGGGAGACTGCATTGTAAGGAATTATCCCACAAATCAATGGAGTAAGACAAAAGTGGAGTGAGACAAAATATCTGAATGACAAGTTCAGAATAATCAAGATAAAAGAAAAGTGCTGGCATGAAGCTGAGGATTCCAGGCCAAGTCAAATTTAGGATGAGCCATGGGTCAAGTCCATGTGTGAGGGGCTCTTTTCTATAGTGGATTCTTAAGGTGGGGAACAGCTTGCTCATGAAATCATATAATTCATAACTATATGAATGAATGAACAAAGAAATAAGCCAGAAGGAAAACAGGCACATGCATGGAAAGTAAACTCTGGTTGAACTAAGGCTGAACATTAAAAACAAAACAAACAAAAAACCTCAGTTGCCATCAAGTTTATTCCCACTCACAGTGGCCATACGTGTTGCACTAGGACTGTGCTGCAAAGGGGTTTTGATGGCTGATTTTTTGGAAGTACAGTGCCGGGTCTTTCTTCTGAGGCTCCTCTGGGTGGACATGAGCCTCCAACTGTTTGCACCATCCAGGGACTCCTGTTTGAGCATTAGGGCTTAGATAAAGATTCAATCAATAGCTAGGATTTTTCAAAAGATGCTAAATGCATAGGAAGGACTAACAGGCAATTGGGTCAACATTTCAGGGACATACTGGTTTCTTATTTGAATCGGCCATGTCCTTTGTGTGTATACTGGACCTGGCTAAGTCCCTGGTACCAAATGTCTGGAATTGGAACAATACTGTATAGTTAGATAACTTCCCTTGTTCAGTTCAGATTTTAAGGCTTACTTAGAGAATTAATAAATTAAAGTTTATTAGTCATTCTAACTGAATGAAAAAGATACTTTCTAAAAGAGCATCAAGAAAAAAAGGCTAAAAAAAGTACACACATGCGTGTGTGTGTGTGTCTTTAGAATTTTAAGTTTCCATTAGATTTAGAATATATATCACAATATAATATTCCTTTATCACATTGAGGTATAAATAATTCAATACACTGAAAAATTTCAAAAGTGTTTCAGTTTTAATGATGTTTGGCTACCTTGAGAATTATTCTATTTTATATTTCTTTAATCCACAACAGTAACCTATTAAAAAAAGAAATGCTGATTTAAAATAAAAAGAAGAGTATCAGGGAATTTAACACATCACTTTGCTGTTTCATATATTCGTAAAATAGTAAGTAGTTATTAGTTATATAGTTTTGCTGTGTGCCAGTCTGGATTCCAAATATTTTGTGTATTTTAATTTATTTCATCTGCATTTTACTCATCATTTTATCCCCATTTTACAGATGAGAAAACTGAGGCACAATGTCCTACAGCCAGCCTTTGGTAGAGCCAAGATCCAATTTCAGAGAGTCTGGATCCAGAATCCAGGTTCACAGGATTGTTATTTGTATCAATCAAGACAAGGTATGTAAAAATGTTTTAAAATGTTACAGCAATCTGAAAATATAAATGATTATATTTGCAAGTAAAACATATATTTCAAGAAGTTCTTCAATATCACTTATTGAATCCCATCGGTATGCAGTCTCTAGATGTTTTTGTTATTGTCGTTAGTTGCTATCAAGTCAATTCCAACAGTAGTGCTGCTCCCTAGAATTTTCAAAGATGTAACCTTTCAGAAGAAGATTGCCAGGCCTTAATTCCGAGGAACTGCCAACCTTACTGCTTGTAGATGCTTTAGGGAAAGGTAAACAAATAAAGACAAAGGCATTGTCCTTATCACAGTATAAGGGGTATGAAACAAGGAATTAGAAAACTCACATTTTAATTGATTCTCTGAAAATAAGTTTGTAAGCCAAGTTTCTTGGCTTCTCTGATCCTTAGTTTTCTTGTCTATACAATGAAAATAATAGTACACCGGCAATCTTCACACAAAGGTTTTAAAAACACATTAAATACTACATGGGAAAGTGATTTTGAGATTTAAGTCATGTTCAACATATTTAACACAGAATTCTGCTTCTAATAGTGACAGACTAAGCTATTTTGGAATAGCCTACCAACTAAGTAAGTCTAGGAAAGCTATATTAAAAAATTTAAAAAAAATTAAGCATAAGTAAGACACCAAGGCACTAAGGAACTAAAGATATGTGGGGCTAAGCTCTGAGAAAGGAGGAAACCCACAGAGGAAAGTCATCTTCTGCTTTTTTTGCTTAAAGCATACTTCATTTCCCAAAACGGCATCTTGGAGACCAAGAAACAAGACAGAGCTTTCAGTAGGCTCATAGAAAATAATTAGAATCCATACACTAAGATGAAAATCTTAGTAAGCATCCTGGGGTTTCAGTTGGTAATATGAATAGCTACACCCTGGGTGTTAGTTTCCTATCCTGATGCATCAATTTATCACAAACTGAGTGGCTTAAAACAACACAAGTTTATCATCTTACCATTCTAGAGGTCATAAGTCTGAAATGTTTCTCACTGGGCTAACATCAAGGTGTCTGCAGGGCTGTGTTCCTTTCTGGAGGCTCAGGGCAGAATCTGATCTTTTGCCTTCTACAGTAATCTAGTCATTGCTCACATTCCTTGGCTCATGGCCCCATTCTATCTTCAAAGCCAGCAATGGTTGGTTGAGCTTTTCTAACATCACATCACTCTGAAACTTATTCTCTCCCTCCTCCACTATAAAGATGCTTGTAATTACATCGGGCCCACACAGATAATCCAGGATAGTCTCCTATTTTAAGGTCAGCTAATTAGCGACCTTAATTACATCTATAACCTTAACTCATTTTGCTATGTAAACTAACATAATTCCAGGGATTAGGACATGGACATGTTTGGGGCCATTATTCTGTCTACCATACCCTAGGAGTAAAAGTGGACCATAATTAGACAACCATCACAGGAATTAAATCCAGATATGTAGAATATGAATCTCTGATTGAAGTAAGGAGATACAGGATTGTGAATGTTCCTGAGTTTCATTTAAGAAACAAAAGTAAACATTCTCTGAAGGAAGAGAACAACATCTAGACACTGAAGCTCTCTATGCATTTTTTTAGAACTATCTGGCACCCAATCAAATTCATGACGCCTATATGGCGGTTCTAATCTGTCCTATAGGGTTGCTATGAGTCAGAATCCACTTGACAGCAATAGGTTTTTATGAGAAGGTAAGACTTGAGTAAACAGCAAGGGTTTTCTCGGCTGTAATCCTTACAGTAGCAGATCGCCAGGTCTTTCTCCTGCAGAACCACTTGGTGAGTTTGAACTACCAACCTTTCAATTAGCAGCAGAGCATTTAACTGTTGCGCCACGAGGGCTCCTTGTGTTATCATATAGGGAGTTTAAAATAATGGTTAATAGGTTAAAGATTTAAAACAAACAATAGCAGAGACTTACAAGTAGTGAGACTATTCAAATGATCAGCATATACCTCAAAAACACAATTACTAAGATTAAGAGCTCAGACAATGTGTTATCAATTATCAATTTATTGAATCTCATTAACAAATTCAGTTTTTTGTTTTCTCAGTGATAAAGGAATTGGGCTTTGTAGAAGTTTCTCCTTTGCAAGCCAGCAAGATGTCAAACCTTGTTAGTAGTGTGTCAGAGGGACACTTCCCTTCCTGGTTCCATGATAGGTCACTCTCCAGACTCCAGAAAAATGAGGTCCCCCCCCCCAAATCTTGACCTACGTACTTTCTCCAGTATTAGGTGCCAGGAGAACACAGCTCTCTCCAGCATTTAACGACCGTATGCTTTCTCCCACTCTCAAATGGGGTATAATATATAGGAACCCAGGACAGTGCAGACCTGAAATCAAGCCTACTTGCTGCTCCTCATACCTTTGCCTTGGCCCTATGCATGATCATGCCAGGGACCTGTGATGCCATCCAGTGAGCTGGCTATCTGACCTTCATCCTTCATAAGGACTTTGAGCCATGCCAGCCCAAGCTGACAGAGAAGTACACTAGGTTCCTCCAGAGGGAGGCCTCTCCAGCTCCTAGTTCCAGCAACACAGCATTAGCCTAACTTTCTGGAAGTCCACCTGTCTTAGTCATCTAGTGCTTCTGTAACAGAAATACCACAAGTGGATGGCTTTGACAAAGAGAAATTTATTCCCTCATAATCTAGTAGGCAACAAGTCCAAATTCAATGTGTCAGCTCCAGGGGAAGGCTTTCTCTCTCTGTCTGCTCTGGAGAAAAGTTCTTGTCATCAGTCTTCCCCTGGACTAGGAGCTTCTCTGCACAGGAACCCTGGGTCCAAAGGATGCGCTCTGCTCCTGGTGCTTCTTTCTTGGTGGTATGAGGTCTCCAACTCTCTGCTTGCTTCTCTTTCCTTTTATCTCTTACAAGAAATAAAAGGTGGTGCAGGCCATACCCCACGGAAACTTCCTTCACATTGGATCAGGGATGTGACCTTAGTAAGGGTGTTACAATCCCACCATAATCCTCTTTAACATAAAATTACAATCACAACACGGAGGCCAATCACAAAATACTGGAAATCATGGCACAGCTAAACTGATACACACATTTTTGGGAGGACTTAATTCAGTCCATGACACCACCTGACGACTTGACTAGCTTGTGCATCAGAGGGTTGTTCCTGCTTACTGGTAACTGTGAACCAGCTCTGTCTGAGCAGTCTAGTGAACTTCACCACCCAGTGGGCTGAAGCCACACCTTTTTCAATTAGTTCTAAACCCCTGTGTCTAGTTTGTTTTTCCTTGGCTACTTTCTCTCAGTTCCCGGACATGTTTCAGAATTGTCTTTCCATTTTTATAGTTACTTTTCAGTTTTAGCTTAATAATTCTCTATACGAAACACTACTTATTTAAATCACTGTGTGGTTTCCATCTCTTGATTATACACAGACTAATTCAATGCACTTAATAGAAGATTAGACATGGCTAAAGAAAGAATTGTTGTTGTTTCGTGCTATTCAGTAGATTTTGACTTATAGAGATCCCGTGTGACAGAGTAGAACTGCCCCATATAGCTTTTTAGGCTGCAATCTATGGAAACAAATCACCAGGTCTTTCTCCCGCAGAGCCACTGGGTGGGTTTGAACCACCAAACTTTCAGTTAGCACTAACCATTGTACAACCAGTGCTTCTTAAAGAAAGAATTAGGGAGCTAGAAAACAAGTCAGTAGAACATATCCAGACTAAAGCAGAGATAAATAAATGGTTAAACAAAAGGGGAAAAATGAAAGACTCAGCAAGCAAGGAGAGAGAAAAAGGGGCAGAAAAAATATTGGAGGATATAATTACAGAAAAATTTCCAATGCCAAAGAATGCCATTAAGCCAATACTCAAGAAACAGTATAGAAACCAAACAAGATGAATACAAAGAAAACCACATCTAGAATGTTATTTTAATATTTCAGAAAAGTATTAATGAAGAAAATTTCATAAAAGTAACCAGGAAATAACTGTCATAAAAATGTGGAAGAAGTAACAAGACTAAAAGCAAACTTCGTAACAGAAAATAAATAAATAAAAAGAAAGAAAAAATGTCCAGAGACAATAGAATGAGGTTTTACTTTCAAAGAGCATTTTAATAATCTCCCAATCTAGAATTCTATATGAAATGAAAATATCTTTCATTTAAAAGCAAAGCAAAGATATATTCAGCAAAGTAAAACCAGAGTACATATCAGCCGCAGACATAAAGTAAATAAAATAATTTTTTTTAAGGCAGGGAAAATGTGTTCCTAAATGGAAGAAGGGAGATGTAGAAATAAAATGAAAAAGAATGGATACACATGAGCTATTTAAAATTAAAATAAATGGATAGACAGATAGATAAATAGAACTAGTCTTAAAGACAGAATAGCACAAAAGTGTGCAAGAAGGTTCATGAAGTTAAATTGTTCTTAGATACTTCCATCGTATATCTAGTAGTAAAGTTACTCATTCATATTAGATATCAACAAGTCAGGGGTGCATGTAGTAATATTTTAAAAAGTATAAATAAAAATTAATTTAAAAAAATCTTAACAACAAAATAAAGGGAGAAAATTAGGGGAAAAAAAACACAGAAGAAGATGTTTAGATAGAAGACAGATTACAATATGGTAACCCGTTGCCGTCGAGTTGATTCTGACTCATAGCGACCCTATAAGACAGAGTAGAACTGCCCCATAGAGTTTCCAAGGAGCGCCTGGTGGATTTGAACTGTCAACGTTTTCGTTAGCAGCTGAGCTCTTAACCATTTCACCACCAGGGTTTCCAGCAATATGGTAGATTACAAATATATTAGTATTTACATTAAATATAAATAAAAAAGATTCCTGAATTTAATTGTTGGAGTCAATTAAAAGTACTTCGTGTTTTTTATAAGAATCACAACTTTAATATAAGGATATAGATATGGAAACTTTGAAAGGAGAAGGATGGGAAAAAATGTATTCTCTGTGTGCCATCTGTAGGAGCTCTGGCGGGCACATTGGTTAAGTACTAGGCTGCTAACTGAAAGGTTGGTGGTTTGAACCCACCAGTCACTATGCAGGAGAAAGATGCGACAGTCTGCTCCCACAAAGATTAAAGCCTTGGAAACCCTACGTGGCAGTTCTACTCTGTCGTATAGGGTTGCTATGAGTCAGAATCTACTTGACGGCGGTGGGTTTGGTTTTCGGCTGGTGTGCCAACTGGGCATTGACAAAATATTAATTGATTCTATGTACAGATATAACACAATGATTCATAGAACACCATATATTTTCAATGTCAGTTTACTAAGCTTTAGAGGAAAATGAGCAGGCAAGCATAGTTCAAGAACTGTTGCACTGAGAAAACATGCTATGTCTCAGACATTGATTGCAGCCCCTTTACTACAAGAGGTGAAATTGAAACAGGTGTGAACCATTTCAGCTCAGAGAAGATACCTCTTCCATCTCATATCTACTGTTAATACTGAGCTTGTTACATAGATCCACCAGGAGCAAGAGCCCAGTCTCAGCCCTTCTGGTGCATGTAGAACTCATCAATCGGGTTTTCACAATAAATAAATCTGATAACCAAGTAAATTGACTTGATATGTCACACAACTAAGTTTGAATACTTATCTTAACTGACTATATTCCAAGAGCCATGTTACAAAAAGATAAATCCAGTATCACATATCCAGGCATTTTTGGGTCTGGGGTAAAGTTCAGACCAGTTGTTAGTACTTTACCTGCACCATACAAATATTAATGAAAATAAACTAGATGTAGCTATACTAATGCCAGACAAAGTAAACTTTAAGGCAGGAAGTATTACTATAGTTAAAGAGGAACAGTTCCTAAAGATACGAACTACCAATCTACCAGAAATATGTAACATCTCTAAATACATATGCATCCAATGACATCTATAGCAAAATCCATCAGAACTAGTGAACTATTTATATAGTCAAATCCATAATCATATTGGGATATTTTAATATACTTCTTTTCATATTTAATATAATAAATGGAGAAAAAACAGTTACTTATAGCATATAATATTTGAATAAACTTTTAAAATTTGATTTAAGTGACATATATTATGTACCTGATAACTGCATGCTAGATATTTTTATTAACTACTCCAGATTAGTTACCAAAACTTGTCATATTCTGACCTGTATAGTAAGTCTCCACAATATTTTAAGGATTAACTTATATAAATTATGTTATTTGATCACAGTTGATTTAAGCTACAAAGCAGCAAAAAAAGATGATTAGAAAATCCACATGGAAGGAGTTAATAGATAGTTTGTAGAATTGTCTCTAGGCGAAGAGACACCAGAGGTATGATCCTTGGTCCAATCCTCCTTGTAATAATAACTGAAAAATTTTATGATAGACCTAAGATAACTCTGAGTTTCCCTGAGGAGTAACCTGTAATTAATGAGATATACCTGCAGTGGAGAATGGAAGAAAGTCTCATACCCTGAAGGGCTACAAGACTAACAAGATATAGAAACTGAATGAATGCAATTTTGAGTAGTGAAGGCAATGGTGGCTACCAGCTACGTGCTTCCTGATATCTTTTTCCAAAACAATTTAAAAAAAAAGTTTATCTTGAAACAATATACTCTATTGAACTGGAAGGCAGAGAATGCCTAAACTTCAAAAATAGTTGTGGGAAAAACAGAAAAATTATCTGGGATCAGCCCACAATCATTCACATTTCTGCTGCCTCTTCCCCTTGATTCAAAGCTTTGTGGCAAACGAAGGTAGATAGAGAGCAAGGTGTGAAGAGAACAAAAGGGGCCTAAATACTAAGTTTACTTTAAATTTGAGGGAAAAAAAAGTTTGGTAAGAATGGAGCATGGACTACAGGGAAGGGACTTCAAAGTCTGTATGATTTAAAAAGTCAAACACAATTTTCAGGGGGATATATTCAATACTTTGCTTCTGAGGCAAAATAAAGACAGAAAGTGTGCCTTTTGGCAATTTGGTGATGAAGGTGAATAAAAATAAAAAGGAAAAAATTAGTACCCTTCAAGACAAAAGAGAAACATGAAATTGGAGGACTCAATCCCTCCTCCCAGAACAAAATAACCAAACAAAAACCTCTCATAAATTATCAGTACTTTCTTACACTGACAGAAGAGGGCACCATTAAACTAAGAATCCAGCGAAGCAAGCAAATACTATAAAAATGAACAAAAGAAAGGCCAACAAGTCCATACAGAACTTTTGCAATAAGTTGGAAAACAAAATTTATACCAACTGAGGAAAATATTCCCTAGAAAAAAATGAAAGAATCAGAGTTTTCCTAAACTGGGGTGGTCCATTTCCAGCCACACTTAATCTTGTGTCACTAAAAACATCCCATGTGCAGAGTAATTTTCAGATATTGGATGCTGTGCCTTGAAATCAAGAAGCTACCACCATAGGGCTATGAAAAGGATGGCTGTTTTTAACACTTTTATTCATTGGTCCTGGAGGTCTTAAAGATAGTGATAAGGCTACCATACATGTGATGCTTTTTTTCCTGTATCCATTTGAAAACTAAATAATCTTGTTTTGCAGTGAAGTCTATTGTATCTCAAGAATTTCATTTTTATTCTGAGGTGCAGTGAATTGCTTTTATATGGCCTTTCTTACCATGGTCTTTTAACTCCCACAAAATGATTGGCTGGGACTATGCAAATTGAGTGGCTTATGGTCTACTGAGGGGATTGGATAGTTTGTAATCTCAGTGGAAGGACTATGCCTTATAATTGACAAGGAATGGGCTTACATAGGGGCCAATCCCCACAGAGGTTTCAGGGGGACCTTGCTACCATCAAAAAGAAGAGTCTGCTGCAGAGCACATCCTTTTGACCAAGGACCCAGGGTCCCTGTGCTGAGAACCTCCCTAGACCCAGAAAAAAGAGTGAACACTGAAGACAGCATGAGAAAGTGAGAAGTGGTTGCCGTGGGCTTAGTCAGCGCACGGAATGAGAGCTGAGCACCTTTGAGCAGGAGGCTTGCTGTCAGAGCTAAAACAGTTGTAACACTTGCCTGTGCCCCATGAGAGGTTGCCTCCTTCAGGGGTTGTCTCAGAGGATCCTGCACAGGGGCCTTCCTATAGCAGTGTGGAGCTGGGTGCCTATGGGCAGGAGGCTGCCAGAGGAGCTAAAAGAGATGTTAACACTAGCTTGTGCAGGGGAAGCCTGAGTGTGCCCTGTGCAGGGGTAGCACCCCTCCCTGGGCACTGGAGACCCAGGCAGTGTGGTGTGTAGAAAGCCCTGCAGCTGCAGGCCTGGGTAGAGGGCAAGAGCCAGTGGCAGAGTCTTAGAAGGGCCCAGCAGCAGAGGCTTGGGAGATCCTGTGCAGGGGCCTTCCTGTCAGCTAGGCAAGGCCCAGTGAGGTCCAGCAGTGGAGCAGAAGCCTTGAGCCTGGTGGTAGCCAGAGGCAGTGGTGTTGTGAACAGCAGCTAATCTGAACCACAGCTTGCCTGTCCAGAAACTTAAGAATGGACATGGGTAATTTGGAGAAAGGTAAGTGGTTGTCCTTTTGAGAATCTGTTATCATTTACTGTTTGTTTCTATAAATAATAGCAATGACTTTCACTTTGCAAACACTGTGTAAGCGTCTTGTGTGTCTGGCTCTATCAGAGATGAATGTAGCACCCATGGAATGGTTGATGCCAGTGGGTCTATGTGTTTCATTCCTAGCAGTCTTATGGCTTCCTTAAAGTTTGAGGCAAAGCCTGTCTGCATGTGCAGTGCAGATAGACAGACATGTACATATACAGTTTGAACCCAAGATCATTGCCAAAAGTCAAACAAATTGCAACCAAAAGTTTTAGAAATTAAAAAAAAAAAAAAAATTCAGTTCAAGTAACTGGTGAGTCAAGGAAGAAATCACAATGGCATTAGAAAATGTTTTGAAATGAATTATAATGAAATTATGACATATCAAACTTTGTGCAATGTCCATAAAGTTGCATTTAAAGAAAAAGTCATAGCCTTAGGTACATATTTTATATGATTTAAATATTAATTTCAAGAAGTTAGAAGAACAGCACATTAAATCAAAAGAAAGTAGAAGGAAATAAAACATATAAAGAAATAAATGAAATAGAAGACAAACAGCCAGAAATTGCTCATTCTAAGACTAATAAAATAATATTGTCAAGACATCATTAAATATAATAAGATTCATATTACAAATATTAAGAAAATATTAGAGGGGGCATCCCTATAAATCATACATCATTAAAATGATAAAAGGAAGTTTTGAATAATTTTATACCAGTAAGTAAAAGTTAGATAAAGTGGTCATTTGGCAGCTGTACTAGGTGAATTGTACCAAATATTTTTAATAAAAATAGAGGCTTACAGAAATTGAAAAGAAAATAAAAACAGGAAATCCTCAACTTGATTATAGGGCCAAAAAATTTCATTCCAACACCTGATAATAACATTTAACAAAAACTGAAGGCTACCGAACACAATAAATGGATAGTCTAAGCTTTTTTTTTCAGAAATCAGCATTATTTATCCAGAGATACATAATGTAGATATATCATGACAATTGAGTTTATTCCAAGAGCCCTAGGATGGTTTAACATTTAAAAATCAATTAATATATTTCACCACCTTAACAGAAAAGAGGAAATATATTATTTATGCAAACATTATAGCTAGTGAAACCAGAGCTTCTAACATGTTTGTTCCAGTTGTATTTCTAACAAATTTAGGAAGTTATACATAAGAATCACCTAGGGATCTTGTTAAAATGTGGATTCTGAATCAGTATATCTGGGATGGAAATGCAAATTCCCAGCAGGAGTTTGAACTGGAAATGAACCAATCTTAAACAGTAATAAGGCAAGAAAATAAACAAATGTTAAAAAATTGAATAAAAATAAAACTATCTTTATATGTAGATGACACTGAATGTTTGGAAAAAAAGAAAATGCTAAAATAAACTATGGGAATTAATATGAGAAATTAGGAAATCACTGAATAAAAGTTCAATATGCAAAAATCAGCATTATACACTACAGCTAAATCTTTAGAAAAAGAAAATTTTTAAATGATACCATTTATAATAATGTGGAAGTCTATAGAACTGCCCCTAACTAGGAAAATAGTAAACCAAAAGCAATACCACATTCCTGGAGGGAATGCAGTGTTTACTGCTACCACCAAGGACTAGAAGGATGCAGGGGTGTTGATTTCCAACACATCCCCTTTCAACTCACCTATTTAACTAGTGCAAAAAGCAGATAGATCTTGGAGAATGACAGTAGAGTATTGTAAACTTAATCAGATGGTGACTCCAGTTGCAACTGCTGTTTCAGATGTGGTTTCATTGCTTGAGAAAGTTACTACATCTCCTGGTACCTGGTATGAAGCTACTGAGCTGGCCAATGCATTTTTCTGGATTCCAGTTTAGAAGGAACACCAGAAGAATTTTGCCTTCAGCTGGCACAGCCAGCAATACACCTTCACTGTCCTATCTCAACGTACATCAACTCTCTAGCTCTATATCATAATTTGGTGTGCAGGGACCATAATCACCTTTCCTTTCCACAACAAGTCAAGCTAGTCCATTGCATTGACAACATGCTGATTGAACCAATTAAGGAAGAACTGCCAATGACTCTTGACTTATTGGTAAAATATTTGTATGCTAGAGTGTGGGAAATTAATCCATGTCAGTGAAATTTCTAGGAGTCCAGTGATATGGGGCCTGTAGAGATATTCCTTCTAAAGTGAAGGATAAGTTACATTTGGTCCCTGTCAGAACGAAAAAGAAGATGCAATGCCAAGTGGGCCTCTTTGGATTTTGGAGGCAACGTATCCCTCATTTGGGTGTGCTTTTCTGGCCGATTTATCAAGTAACTTGAAAAGCTGCTGGTTTAGTACGGGTCCCAGAACAAGAGAAGTTGCTGCAACAAGTTCAGGCTGTCCGGCAAGCTGCTCTGCCGCTTGAGCCATATAATCTAGCTGATCCAATGGTTCTTGAAGCGTAGTGGCAGGTAGACATTCTGTTCGGAGTCTTTGGAAGGCTCCTGTTGGTGAATCAAAGCACAGACCTTTAGGATTTTGGATTAAAGCCCTGCCATCCTCTGCAGAAAACTACTCTCCTTTTGAGAAGTATCTATTGGCTTGTTACTAGGCCTTAGTAGAGTCTGGACACTTAATCATGGGCTACCAAGTCAGCATGTAGCCTGAGCTTCCCATCATGAACTGGCTGTTGTCTGACCCACAGAAGACGTGCACAGCAACACTCTATCTTTAAATGGGAGTGGCATATACAAGATCAGTTCTGAGCAAGACCTGAAAGTATAAGTATGTTGCATGAGAAAATGGCTCAAAGGCACATGGTCTCCACTTCTGTCACATTATCTGTCCTCTCCCAGTCTGCACCTATTGCCTCATGAGGAGTTCCTTATGATCAGTTGACTGAGGAAGAGAAAACTCATGCCCGCTTTACAGATGGTTCTGGGTAATAGGCAGGCACCACTTGAAAGTGGACAGCAGCAGCACTACATTCTCTTTCTGGTAACTCCATGAAGGACAGTGGTGAAGGGAGATCCTCCCAGTGGGCAGAACTGGGAGTAGTGTACCTGGTTGTTCCTTTGCTTAGAAGAAGAAATGGCCAGATGTGCAACTGTATACTGACTCATAGGCCATGGCCAATAGTTTGGCTGGAAGGTCAGGGACTAGGAAGGAACATAACTGGAAAATTGGTGATAAGGAGGTATGGGGAAGAAGCATGTGGATGGACCTCTCTGAATGGGCCAAAGAAGTTAAGATATTTGTGTCTTATGTGAATGTTCACCAAAGGATGTTCTTGGCAAATGTGGATTTTGACAATCAAGTTTATAGGATGATGAGTTCTGTGGAAATATTTCATCCTCTTTCCCCAGCCACTCCTGTCATTCATTGCCCAATAGGCCCGTGAACAAAGATGCTATAGTGGCAGGATGGTGATTATGTATGAGCTTAGCAACATGGACTTCCACTCACCAAGGCTGACTTGGCTACAGCCACTACTGAGTGCCCAATCTGTCAGCTTCAGAGACCAAACTGAGTCCCTGATGTGGCATCATTTCTCAAGGTGATCAGCCAGTAACCCGGTGGCAAGTTGATTACATTGGACCATTTCCATCATGGAAAGGGTAACGTTTTGTTCTTACCGGAATAAGCACTTCCTCTGGATATGGATTTGCCTTCCCTGCTCGCAATGCTTCTGCCAAAACTACCATCGGTGGACTTAACAGAATGCCTTATTCACCATTTGGTATCCCACACTGCATTGCCTCAGATCAAAGGACTCACTTCACAGCAAATGAATTGTGGCATTAGGCCCATGTTCATGGAATTCACTGGTCTTACCCTGCTCCCCATCATCCTGAAGCAGCTAGTTTGATAGAATGATGGAATGGCCTTCTAAAGACACAATTATGGTGCCAGCTAGGTGGCAATACCTTACAGGGTTGGGACAGTGTTCTCCAGGAGGCTATTTATGCTCTAACCAGCATTCAGTATATGGTGCTGTTCCTTCCATAGCCAGGATTCATGGGTCCAGGATTCAAGGGATGGAAATGTGAGTGGCACCACTCACTATTACCCCTAGTGACCTACTCACAAAATTTTTGCCTCCTGTTCCTGTGACTATGCTTTGTGGGTCTAGAGGTCTTAGTTACAAAGGGAGGAATACATCTACCAGGAGACATAACACTGATTCCATTGAACTGAAAGTTAAGAATGCCACCTGGTTACTTTGGGCTCCTCATGCCTTTGGATCAACACGTAAAGAAAAGAGTTACTGTATTGGCTGGAGTGATTGATTCCACTTACTAAGGGGAAATAGGATTAATATATTGGATTAATTAACATAATGAATGTAAAGAAGAGTATGTCTGGAATTCAGGATATCTCTTAGGACATCTTTTAGTACTACCATGCCCTATGATAAAAGTCAATGGTAAGTGAAGCAACCCAATTACGATATGACTACTAATGTCCCAGACTCTTCAGGAATGAATCTTTGGGTCACCCCACCAGGCAAAGAACCATGACCAGCCGAGGTTCTAGCTGAGGGCAAAGGGAATACAAAATGAGTGGTGGAAATAGATAGTTCTAAATACCAGTTATGGCCACATTATCAGTTGCAGAAATGAGGACTGTAACTGTTATAAGTATTCCTTCCTTGTATGTGTGTATCAAATATTTTTGCTTTCTTCACTTATAAAATAGAAGATATAAACAAGGATAGTGTTTTCGGTTGTATGCATGTTAGCTGCATCATGTTGGGAGTTAGTGTCACTTTGTAATAGTATTTATTTAGAGATTGTGTATGGTTTAAGATGTGTACAGGTGCCATGGTGACAAAGCGTGGAGTGTGATTTTTAAGGTTGTGTGACAACTTGTCTGGGCCATGATTTTCAGTGTTTTGTCAGTTATATAATGATGCAGTTTGGCAGTTATGTAATGATGTAGTTATCCTCCATTTTGTGGTATAATTGAATTACTTCCACAATGTGGTCTGATGTGATCAACCAATCAGTTGTTAGGGGAGTTTATTCAGGTGTGTGGCCTGCATTCAGTATATATGGTCTTATGGCAAAGCTCAATGGCTTTTGCTCTCTCTGGATCTTGCATATGGCTCGTCATCATCTGACCTCTAGTTCTTGGAACTTGGCCAGTGGCCTGCCATTTTGCCTGCCAATCTTGGGATTCATCAGCCTCTGAAGCCTGTGAGCCAGAAGCTTGCTGTCTTACCTGTCTCTCTTTGATTTGTCAGCCTTCACAGCCCGTGGGCCAGTAGCCTGTTAACTTACCTGCCAGTCCTGGATTTGTCAGCCCCTGAATTATGTGAGTCAGGATATCAGCCTTACATCTCACCAATGGACGTAGGACTTGCCAGCCTCTATACTGCATGAGCCATTTCCTTTAGATGAATCTCTCTCTCTCTCTCTATACACTTTACTGGTTTTACTTCTCTAGAGAACCCAGTCTAAGACACTATGACACTGATATTTCAAATATCAGCAGGGTAATCCGTGATGGACAGGTTTCTACAGATAAACTAGGAAGAAATGTCTGGAAACCTATCTCTGAAAATAAGTCAATGAAATCCCTATAATCCAAAAAACCAAACCCATTGCTGCCAAGTCGATTCCAACTCATAGCGACCCAGTAGGACAGACTAGAACTGCTCCATTGGGTTTCCAAGGAGCAGCTGGTGTATTCGAACAGCTGATTTTTGGTTAGCAATCTAGCTCTTAACTACCACACGCAAACTTTGACTTGCTTACTTTGGACATGTCATCAGGAGGGACAGATCACTGGAGCAGGAAATCATGTTACTAGGTAATTTGTAGTAGAAAAGCATTTCAATATGCACCAAAGAATATTCAAAAAGGTCACAACAGCATTACTTACACTAGCCTTAAATTTGAGACAACCTAAAGGAGCATCAGTAGAAGAATGGGTAAGTTAATTGTCACAGGTTTGTTGTTGTTGTCGGGTGCTGTCCCATTAGTTCTGACTCATGATCCTACCTACAACAGAAAGAAACACTGCTGGGTCCTGTGCCATCCTCACAATCGTTACATTTGAGCCCATTGTTGCAGTCACTGTGTCAATCCATCTGGTTGAGGCTCTTCCTCTTTTTCTCTGACCCTCTACTTTACCAGCATGATGTCCTTCTCCAGGGACTGGTTCCTCCTGATAACATGTCAAAGTAAGTAAGACAAAGTCTTGCCATCCTTGCTTCCAAAGAGTACTCTGGTTGTATTTCTTCCAAGACAAATTTATTCGTTCTTCTGACAGTCGATGGTATATTCAACTATCTTCACCAACACCATAATTCAAAGGCATCAGTTCTTCTTTGATCTTCTTTATTCATTGTCTAACTTTCACATGCATATTTGGCAATTGAAAATATCATGGCTTGGGTCAGGTGTACCTTAGTCGTCAAAGTGACGTCTTTGCTTTTTAACACTTTAAGACTTTAAAGAGGTCTTTTGCAACAGATTTGCTCAATGCAATGCATCATTTGATTTCCTGACTGTTGCTTCCATGGGCGTTGAAGCGACATGTTTATTCAACTCAATATTCTAACGAATCAAAATGAACAAACTGCAACTATTACAAGCAAGGATGAATCCCACACACATAATTTTGAATAAATGTCTAATCCCATTAAAAATATGAAAACAGGAAAACAATATTTGATGTTAGAATTCAGAATAGTGATTACCTTTGGAGAGGCAGTTGGAGGTAGTGATCAGGAGAGTGTATGAGGCAATTTCTTGGATGTTGATGATATAGCATGTTTTTTATGATAGACACTTGTGATTTTTGGACTTTTCTTGATGCATATTATGCTTCAAAAAAATGATTATTAAAAATTCATATACCTAGATCCTACCCAAGATTCTAGAGAATGGGGCTGGGGTGTATGGGTAGCCCTTTCACCATGTTTGTTTCCTAGAAGAGAGAAAGAAGAGAGGGCTGTCCATCTCTAGTTCCCTTCCTGTCCTTCACAGCTATATATTGTTGAGTTATGAGCTATGACAGAAGGATTTGTTGGAGTGATCAGAGTAAACAGAAATTAATCTCAGAAGAAGGTTTTTAAAGTAATTTAGTGGAGGTAGAAATATAATGTGATTTAGGCTAAAAAAAAAAATTCAGGAAGAGAATGACAAGTTTGAAGAGTCTGATGGAAGATTCAGAATATTGAGTGCCTGAAGGATGGATCAGATGAGAAGGACTGAAAGCTTATTCGTTCAATAGCGGTGTTATGAAAGACTATAACTGTACTCTAAGATGTCAGGGAGGAGTCCTTAGGTTTTGCAAATGGTTAGCACTTGACTGTTAACTGAAAGATTGTGGTTTGAACCCGCCCAGAGGTGCCTTGGAAGACAGGCCTGGTGATCTACTTCTGAAAGATCACAGCCTTTAAAACCCTAAGGAGCATAGTTCCACTCTACACACATGAGGTCACCATAAGTCAGAATCTACTGGATGGCACCTGGTTTGGTTCTATGATTTTAAGGTGTCAAGGAGTTCCTGGTGGTGCAAATGGTTAATGCATTCAGCTGCTAACCAAAAGGTTGGAGATTTGAATTCACTCAGAGGTGCCTTGGAAAAAAGATCTGTCAACTTACTTCTGAAAAGATCATCCGTTGAAAACCCTATGGATCACATGTCTACTCTGATACACATGGGGATGCCATGAGTTGAAACTGACTCGATGGCAGCTGGTTTTTGAAGCATCAGACTCAAGGTATCAGGGACTTACTCCTTAAGCACCCTTGTTTTCCTAATAGGCCATACTGGATCTATATCAATGAATTTGCCTAAAATCTTTTAAAACCGTTTCTATTTATATTTCCAATTTATCATTTATTAAAATGGAAAAAATATAGATTTTATGACAGTTGAAAAAGTAATCACTTCTAGAATTTCCTTGAAGAATCCCACCTATTATTGACATTTTAAACTATGAATGAAATGCTCAAGGATTTTGAACATCATTTGATCAGCATTATATCAACCCAATTGGGCCAATAACTTTTAATGTAGAATGAATAATGAAAGAGTTGTTCCCCAAAGCAAAGCAACAAGGAGAATGAATCATCTATTGGGAAAGTAATACAGAAGTATCCTTGGAACTCTGGCATTGAAAAACAGGCAATTCCCTTAGTGCTGATGCTGTATCACAAAATTCTCATTCTCACCAGCAGCTGTATGTATTCTCACCTCTGCAACAACAGGAGTCATTTATAAGAGATGAAAAGACACCATTACTCTTTTTCATTGAGGATTGAATGCCGTCAGGTAGCTTTGTCATCCCTCAGTGAAGGAAACCTCTATTGCATTTTATAGATTTGGATGTTCACGGCTTTAGATAATCCTTAGGTAGAAGGATTATGTTTGCTTCTCAAGAAGGCTTAAAATAGATGCTGCTAACTGGGCCAAGAAATTACTCACTGAAATAGTTCTATCAAACTAAACAAATGTTTATCATACATAGGGAACAAATGTTGTAGAGGCTTAAGAAGAAGCTGAAGATCTCATAGCTTTAAGAAAATTACTTGAACAGGGAATTAGGGCATGCGAACCTGGATTTTGACACAAGATGGTATCAAAGTAGTAGCAAGGTCTATATGGTCATGACTAATATAGTTTCAGCAACATTAATGTATCCTTAAAAGGTAGTATGCATTGTAGTTGTGAACTTGGGATATGCCATCAGATGGCTCTATGTTGAATGTATAGGTAATAAGACCTTTAGTGATTTGGTGAAGATTCTGCCTCCTGATACCCCTTTCTTACAGAGCTAGCCTCTGGGAAGGAGGTAGATATCTTGTCATCAAGACCAAGGAACTTCACTGGTAGAAAGGGATTAATTGAATTCTGATCTTCTCCTTTGAAGTTTGATGTTACTAGAACTTTTCTAAGGTGGTTGAGATTAACTGGCAGGAAAGGACAAGGAGGAACTGAAAAGGCAGTTTGCCTATAAGGCAAGGGTAACCTGCAAAGTTTCAACATTAAAATAAAGACAGTTATGGGGCAATGGTTTATCTTGAAACAGTGTATGGCTGAGACTGGAGGCTGCATGCACTACCGGCCATCTTGAATTGGCAGAAGTGCTCTGGAAAGAGTGGCCAAGAGAAAAAGTACATATTAACACCCAAGCAGAGTCCTTGGATGGTGTAAATGGTTAATGTCCTTGGCTGCTAACCAAAAGGTTGGTGGTTTGAGTCCACCCAGAAGGTCCTCAGAAGAAAGGCCTGTGACCTACTTCAGAAAAATCAGCCGATGAAAACCCTATGATGCACAGTTCTACTCTGACACACACAGGGTCACCATGACTCAGAAGCAAGTCTACAGCAGCTGGTTTTTTGTTTTCTTAACACTCAAGCATGGGGATCTTCTCTGTCCAGTGTAAGAATCTAGGCCAGTTGGTATGTTATTGCAGTAAAGAAAAAATAAAGAACAAATTTTATGGGACCAATTTTCAATAATGATTATAGGGTAGTGTGCCTTCTAGAGAATGAATCAGGAGTGGATGTGACACAAACCCCTCATTTCCCAAATATGCTGGAGGAAGGCGACCTTTGGCAGAAGTGATTCTGAATGTTGGATTTGTCAGGAATGTGTGTGTATGCATGCACATATGTGCATGCGCATGTGTGTGTGTGTGAATGCATCTATATAATTCAATACAAAAGCATTTATTGGGCCTGGGATGATGATACAGGCACATTCATAGTGGTTGTGATATAGGGATAAATGAGAATAAGCAATGATGCCTTAGACACAGATGTACACACTTTATATAACTTTATAATTAACATCCAGTTACATTATCTCATCTGATGTACATAACATCATTCCCATTTTACAGAGTATGAGTCCAAAGGCCAAAAAAATAGATCCAGTTAATAGCAAGGGAGGGGGCATAGAACTGGAATCTGCTTATAAGTATTCATTATTTAACATTATTTCCTAATATTGCATAGATCTAATGAGGTTATTCCTGATTTTAATCCCAAAAAGTGTTTGCTATTATCCTTAGAACAAATTCAAAGATGTGTAAGAAGGATTAACATGCTTGCAGCTCTGGTAAACTCATGGCTGGTCACTATCCCCATTCCTTTATTCTTTACAGGTATGCAGACCTTCATTTAGTCCTTCAAATACACAGCCTCTTAGCATCTTTTACTCCTGCATGACACTTGGAAAACTTTCAGTTTTATGATAATTATTAGTAGTTATTATTCGTTTAACACATAACTTCCAGCTACCCAGCTAGACTGTAAGGATTGTGTTGGCAATTTCACAACTACATTGTTTAATTATTTACTTGTCCTGTAATTGTTTAGTTGTCCTGGGCTTTTACACAGTGGAAGTGATCACTACATGTTTCCTGGTTCGTGCACTAAACCCAGAGTAGAAAATTATCTCCATACGACCTTGTACCCCCCCTGCTCCTATGACGTCTTTCTGCTATTGTGCAGATTATACCAACCTCCTTTGCTCAGCCTGAGTAACTTCTGCTCAGTCTTCTAAATCCAATTTAAGACTCTCTAGGACAGTTATAGGAGTTCCTGGGTGGTGCAAATGGTTAAGAACTTGGCTGTAAACCAAAAGAATTGTAGTTTCCATATACCCAGAGGCATCTCAGGAGAAAGGCCTGGCAGTCGACTTCTGAAAGATCACAGCCATTGATAACCCTAGGAAGCACAGTTCTACTCTGACACACATAGGGTTGCCATGAATCGGAATCAACTCAGTGACCACTGGTTTGGATTCTATTATTATTTTTTGGACAGTTATAGCTCCCTTTTCACATCTCCTCACACATTTGCTGTCAGAATCATACAATCAACATTTGATTACATCCATTCTTT
>NW_004444144.1:3991547-4000680 GCF_000243295.1 Trichechus manatus latirostris
CTAATGGCTAGTGATCGCGAGCATTTCCTCATGTGTCTGTTGGCCATTTGAATGTCTTCTTTGGTGAAGTGTCTGTTCATTTCCTTTGCCCAGATTTAGGGTATTTTAAAAAGAGAAGCTGATACTCTTTTTCGTCCCTTTTCTTTCCAGAGCCTAATTCCTGCTGGGCATCTTCCAGGTGATGAATAACAAGTTGCTGACATTGGTTTGGAAGACACTGAAAAGTAGAGAGCTCTTAGGAGACAAAGGTCTTTGACAGAGCTCATAGTCTGGAGCTGATCAAAGACAAGGTTTAGGGAAGACAGCCTTATTTATTTTTCTGAAAACGCTGAATGTCTAGAGATTATGGTAAGCATTTCAAAACATATCTGAGAAAATAACACAGTAGATATTTGTCTCTCAGGATGTATTCAAGAGAAACGTACTGGGAAAGTCAATCTGAAAACTAAGAAGAAAGTCAAGGTTAATATAAACATATTGTTTGAGAATTCTAAACATAATACTCACAGAAATTCTCATTTAACCTCAATTTAAAAAGCAACACAGAAAGTGAAGCCAAATCCACTCAAGTTCAAATCACTTACAATCATCTATATATTTGGCCCCTTTTATCCAAATATTTTTAGAGTTCTCAGGTACTGAATTTAATCAACTTAAGGGTACAAAAACTGGCAATCTGTCGGAAAGAGAGTATTCGATAGACTTTCTTCTTCCAACATGAATAGAACTTGTGGACTGAGAAAAACTATTTGTTCCCTATTCATTCCATGTTAGAAACTAGGGAAGTAAACAAACTTGTTCTGAAAATTCTGTTCAGACGGGGCACATGAGGCTCTTACTCTCAAAGCCTGTGTCCCAACCTGAATTGTGCTGCTCTGTATTGTTTTTTTTCCCTCACTAAACTATGAATTCTTGAGGTCCACAGACTTTATTTTTCTTTGCATGAGTATTAGCTATGCAGTGTCTGGCTTATATAAGGTACCTTTTTTTTTAAGTGAAAGGATGAAAGAAGAAATAGAGGAAGACATTTTTGTGAACAATAATATTTTCAAAATTACATTTGGAAAGTTATTAAAATCTTCCCCTCAGCTTTAGTTCAGATAAATGCATTTTCAAGCAGACTTGACCTAAGTAGGAACAGATAAGGTGGCTGCCTCCCCTGTCTCAACATATTTATAGAATCTACCTTCTAGAGTACCTTGTTTATTTCAGCTTTGAGGTAATGAATTGCTAGCTCCGGTTAAAGTATTAATGTGGTATCTGAGATATTAGTAACACATTAATTCAGTATCAGCTACATGAATTATCGTCTTAGATACACCAGGAGAAAATTAGTTAAAGGATGTAAACATGGGAGAGAGAAGTTTTGACAAGAGAATAAAGGTAATCATGGCTCTTGGCTTATCCTCTGAGAGAAAGATGTTTTTAATTGCTACAAGGGAAGAAAGTAGTTATTGAAAGGAATAGAGGTAGACAAAGCCAAACTGCACAGTTCACACTTTTGAAGAGGACCCACCACAAATTAATTAAATGGTGTGAGAGTTTTGAGTTCCTAAGATATTTTGTAAGATACTTTTCTCTCCTACGGGACCAAAAACCAAAGCCAAACTCGTTGCTATCAAATTCATTCCAACTCATAGCGACCCTATAGGACAGAGTAGAACTGCCCTGTAGGGTTTCCAAGGCTGTAAATTGTTATGGAAGCAGACTACCACATCTCAGTATGCTAGTATCTTCACAGAAAATTACTGCAGTGGCACAGAAAAATATTTTTCTTACCAAGGGCTTGTAGTAAGCTACTTTCATAACTATACACTTACTTTGCCATTTTAAAACCTGTTTGGGGCTAGAACTAAGGTCATAGGCATAAAGTGTCTGAAGTGAGTATTAGGGTGAGGGTAAGCATGGGTGACAAGGATGTGGTAATGGCTGAACTCTTCATGAGATGATGATGAGAGTTCTTCTTTAGTTTTATTTCTTTCTTTCAACCTCATTCCCCTCCCCGCCCCAAATCAAAGTTTAAACTATCCCACAACATTCTGTTTCTCTTTTAATGTGGATGTTCATTAGTTATAATTAGTTATAATAGACTCCTAGCAATTAGAAAATTTATTTTCTTGGGTATGTTGGATGGGCATATTGGGACCCTGGTTAGGAGGGGTATAGAGTATTGGTTTCTTTTATTTCTTCTTCATTGATGCTGGCTTATGGGCAGTGTTGCTTTTCATTATTATTATTGTGGTAAACTTATATTTAACATCATTCACCATTTTAACTTTCTTCACATGTACAGTTCAGTGGCATTAACTTATGTTCATCATATTATTCAACCACTGCCCTTAACTGTTCCTAAATTTTTCCATCGCTTTTAATAGAACCTCAGTGTTCCCTAAGCATTAATTCCTCCTTTTGCCATGCTTCTCACCAGCCATTGGTAACTACTAATAGACTTTAGTCTTTATACCCTTGCCTATTCTCAATATTTTATATAAGTGAGAACATACAATATTTGTCCTTTTGTGATGGACTTATTTCACTCAGTAAAGGTTTTCAAGGTTCACCCATGTTGTAGAATGTATCAAGATGACCCCACAATTCCACTCAAAGGTATATACTCAATAAAATTGAAAGCAGGAATGCAATCAGATAACTTGTACACCAATGTTCACAGCAGTACTATTCACAACAGCCAAAGGGTGGAAACAGCCTAAACATCAACAGAAGAATGAGTAAACAAAATATGGCACATACATACAACGGAATATTAGTAAGTGTTGCTTTTGTTGTCTGCTTGTTTGCTTGTTTTGAGGGGATCACATATGGGAATAAGGATAGGACCTCTGGAACCAGATACAATGGCTTTTAGTTTCACTGGACATTCTGAGATGCATTCAGATTGGCTTCTCCTTGTCCTGTATTTCTGCACGATTGCTTTTTTTTTTCCTCCTAGTGTGGAATAAATTGCAATCGTTTATCATTTTACTTGAGAGCTGGGCATTTGTTGGCTGCTTTCAAAAACAGCAGACAAACATGGTAAGAAAGATAAAGAGAAGAAGGAAAAACATGGAAAAAATGATAAAGGAAGGTATGGGTATGTGGGCTTTAAATATTTTTTGTGTAAAACCTTTATTTACTTATTTATGAAACAGAATGTTCAAATGGACTTTTCTTGCCTCAGTTCTGACTCATTCATATGATTGATATCAGATGGAAAAGCTGTGTGTGTATGAAAGATGCCTTATCTTTTAGAGACACCGTGACAATCAGAATTTCTAAAATGCCCCCCCAAGGACGTCTTGTCCTAATTCCTAGAATTTATTAACATGATGAGCTATCACATCCATGAATATGTTACCCTACAGGGCAAAAGGAACTTTGTACATGTAATTAATGTTACTAATCAGATGATCTTAAGATAGGGTGATTATACTGGATAATTAAGGCAGACCCAATGTAATCATACATTCCCTAAAAGCAGAGTGCTTTCTTCAGCTGGCAGGAAGAACATGAAGGAAGAAATCAGAGATGTTTGAAGTGTGAGAAGGACATCATTGCTAATTTGAAGATGGAAGGGACTACGTAGAAGAAGTGCAGGCAGTATATAGTAGCAAAGAGAGCTAGGGCTGACAGTCAGCAAGGAAATAGGCAGCTAAGACCTACAGTCACAAGGAACTGCATTTTCCAACAACCTGAATGAGCTAGGATGCAAGGCCGTGGGGAGAAAATAGATGCATTTAGAATATAACAAAGTTCTCATAGCGACCCTATGTACAACAAAATGAAACACTGCCCTGTCCTGCACCATCTTCACAATCGTTGTTATGTCTAAGCCCATTGCTGCAGCCACTGTGTCAATCCATTTCGTTGAGGGTCTTCCTCTTTTTTTGCTGACCCTCTACTCTACCAAGCATGATGTCCTTTTCCAGGGACTGGGCCCTCCTGATAACATGTCTGAAGTATACTAGACGAAGTCTCACCATCCTTCCTTTGAAGGAGCATTCTGATGTACTTCTTCCAAGACAAATTTTTTCATTCTTCTGGCAGTCCATGGTATCTTCAATATTCTTTGCCAACACCATAATTCAAATGCATCGATTCTTTTTTGGTCTTCTTTATTCATTGTTCAGCTTTCGTATGCATATGAAGCAATTAAAAATACCATGGCTTGGGTCAGGTGCACCTTCGTCCTCAAAGTGACATCTTTACTTTTTATCACTTTAAGACTTTAAAGAAGTCTTTTGCAGCAGATTTGCCCAATGCAATATGTCGTTTGATTTCTTGACTGCTGCTTCCATGGGTGTTGATCGCAGATCCAAGTAAAATAAAATCCTTGACAACTTCAATCCTTTGTCCATTTATCATGATGTTGCTTACTGGTCCATTTGTGAGGAATTATTTTTTTCTTTATGTTGAGGTGTAGTCCATACTGAAGTTGTCGTCTTTAATCTTCATCAGTAAGTGCTCCAAGTTCTCTTAGTTTTAGCAAGCAAGGTTGTGTCATCTGCATATTGCAGGTTGTTAATAGTCAGGTGCTTAACAGTTTGCACCACCCAGGACTCCTTCCTCACTACCAGTCCCCTCTTTATTCTCACTTGGGCAATTGATGTAACCTCATAGCTGTTCTGCTTGCTTCAAGACCTCTCTGCTCACCCTCAACCCATTCTTCATACCACACCTGTCAGCAAATTGATTTGTGGCCTACATAACTTGCTGCCTTAGTATCAATTAATTTTCTCTAATTGCCCTTTTACCCAGTTTCTGAAAGAGCGTTCCTATTTTATCACACAGCCTCGCAGCAGATGGCCTCTAACTGGCTTTCTAAGGCATGCTTCATATGGTTTCTTGTGAGGGGAATCAGTTACTCTTATATAACCCAGTCTCTCAACAGTTGTAGTTAATCCTTGCCCTTATGCCCTGTATGGGTGACTGTGATTAAAATTCTCCCTTTCCAAAGCTAATGCACTAAAAACTTTAAAATTAACCCATAAGACTTCAGTGTAAGCCAACCCCAAGACCTTACCCTGCTTGTCATACATAAGCCCTCTTCTACAATTCCAACTTGTTGTTTCCTTGTCCCTGGGTGTGGCCCACTCTGGCCCCATGTCAAGGCGTGCTGTGCCTCCCACTCTCTGGGACCTGTGAGTAGTAAATTCTATTTGTTTTCTGGTCATCCTACGTGAATCTGATTTCCTTGTGCTGCACCTGAAAGACCATCCGAGACACCCACAGATCTCCTTTGAGTCAAAATTAAGACAACACCCAGGTGGTATTTCTAAAACTGAATTTTGATAATATTATTTCCCTTATTAAAATCGTTCAGTGACTATAACCCACTAAAATCCAAACACCAAGGCAAATATGCACATCGCTCTAGATCTATTCTCTTCCTCCCTTTCTGGCTTCCTCTTTTGTATGATCTAGACAGTCTAAGCCACTTGTCATTTAGGAAATGTCTCAAGCCCTTGCGCATGGTGTTATAGAAGTGATTGAAAGAGGAGAGAAAATAGCTTACACAATTTATATTCCTGGTAGTCTCAGATTTTTTTATATTGGTCAGATTCATTTTTTAAACTAGGTACACTGTGCTGTGAGTACCTTGAAGGTAGAAGTTGTGCTATATCTCATCATTGTTGTATCCTCAGGTTTGAACACATATTTAAAGAAGACAAGGAAAAAGAAAGAAACAGAGACAGAGAGAGATCTTGTTAGGGTGAGATTATCTTGGGCATACTTTCAGAATAATTAGGTTCCCATGAACTGCATTTTAGTTATATAAAAATTAGGGAGAAAAATCTTTGCTCTGACTACTACTGTAGAAAATGTTCACCTTTATCCATATCTCTTCTAGTATGACCCAGTGGTCATAATCCAATTTTTCTTAGCTGAAACCTTGAATGTCCTTCAGGGTCCCTATTCTCTGCACTCATTTTTCATGGTTTCAGGCCTAGTGAAATATGTATTACAGTTGAGTTTAAAGTGGATTGTACTCAAAACATCACAACTAAGCTGTGATTTTCTTTTTAAAATGAACTATCCACAGTTAACATATGATTTACTTCTATTTATTGAAATCTAAATTCTGGTGACAAAATATTGTTCATTAAAATAAATTTAGATTTATTTGCTTAATTTCAGTTTTAGGCAGGCAAAGTCAAGGAAATGGAGGGCTCGTTGCTAGTCCTAGCTTTGTTGTTAATTTGCTTATACAATGGTTGAAAACTTAAAAGAAAAATCGAGAACTTAGGCCTAACATCTGTACAATGAAAGAAATGAACTAAATTATCCCAAAAGTCATTTGTACATAAAATAATAAACACAAACAGAAATTCGTTTCTTAATTTCTGGGTATACTCCAGGCACAGTAGAAAATTTCTCTAATATAAGTCTCACAATAATCTTTATAATCAGTATGGCTTCTTCTTGGAGATAAGGAAACTGACGTTTGAACTTGGAGGTTCTCAGATGTTCTTGATTCACAATGCTGTTAATATCAATTAATTTTTTCATGGCTGCTACGTCAAAATAAATGCTTAATTGTTTTATTTAGTAAGTAGTTATACATCCAAGCAACTTAAGTGTTTATGTGTTAACAACTGTTAAAACAAAAATCATATTAAGCCAATAATAGAAATTGATCAAAGTTTATTTAATATACGATTTGCAAATTGGAGTAACATTTTGATCAGGGAGTCAAAAATGTTCTGAAGATGAGAGATCCTCCAAAGACTCCTATACCCCATCTTAGTGACGTTGCCGTGGAAACAGGGCCAAAACAGTGTTTACGTAATAACAATTTACCCTAAAACACAGCTTCTAGTCTGACCTTGGAGTTTCTGTTCCTCAAAACTGACTTCACATAGACAATTCTTCAAAAGACCCCAATGCCTAAGACAAAATGGCTTTTATTAGCTTTTCTAGACCATTGTTTGACTCAAAGGTGACTTTTAGGAGACCATTTTCTTCAAGCCTCAAGTTTCAAAAGACACCTAAGGCCAATGGCCTGGGTTGCTTATCCCAACTCCATGGATCCCAGAAATTTAGATTCCAGGAAAATTAAGACTGTTTCTCACAACTTAGTAGCTGTTTAAAAGAAAATATCTACATAAACTGAAAGAACAAATAGCATATTTATTTCGATTTTAAATAACCACAATTATTTACTAATGGATATGTGTGCCTATTGGGCATCTCACAACTTCTCAAATCTTGGAAATAGATTGGATATCAGCCTCATTTTCTGTTTTACATAGATTTTCACATGAAACTTTTGCTGTTATTTTGTTGTTGTTTTTCTTGTTTTTAGTCACAACATATACAGAAAGTCCATCTCTGTAGCTTCTGCAAGGATAGGCCATAGAAAGAAATGTTGTGTGATCCAATGTTGAAACTGTGAACTACCTCAAGCTAGTAATTGCCTGGATTCTGACAGATACGGTGTACCACTGTATTTTCCTTGGAAATTAAAAACAACCTGTAATACCCCTCTGAGTTTGCTCTGCCTTCCCAGCGTACAGTTTGAACCATGGCGTTAAGTAACTTACATAACATCACATTAGTAGAAAGGGGTAAAGAGGGGATTTGAACTCAATTCTCTGGGAGCCAAAACCAGAGTTTTGAGTTCTGGGCTGCTATGGAGCTCTGGTGACACACTGGTTAAGAGCTTGTCTGCTAACTAAAAGTTGGAGGTTTGAATCCACTCATTAGTGCTGCAGAAGAAAGGCCTGATGGTCTACTTCTGATAAGTCAACCATTGAGCACAATTCTACTTTGACACACACAGAGTTGCAGTGAGTCAGAAACTTTCATTAATTACTTTGGAGTTTGTGAGAAAGTATTTAGAAAGTCCCTGCCCTCAAGGAGTTTATCATCCTTAGTTGGAAAAATAACAGGAATATTCAATTTAACTGAAGCATCTCAGCTAGCAACAGAAAGCTAAAAGTCTTTGTATTCCTCTTACAAAAGCAAATTTTTTCAGCTGTAATTTTTCTTGCAGGAAAGAAGTGCTTATGGCCACAATAAAATTTATTGTTATAATTACAGACACTGAATTTTAAAAAAGCAAGTACTTTGGTTTTTCTGGTTATTCGTATTTCAGGGGCTATTGTTATTTAAAAAAATTCCCATGTTATTTCATTTTTCTAAATATTTATGTGATTTTTTTTACTATCTCATGCATTTTAATGATTTTAATGTTACTTGCTTAAAAAAATAACTATACTTTAGAATATAATTGCTTTAGTAGATTTGCTGAGACAAATGTAGCCATAATAATGAGAAAGCCAAAGAGGTCCAGAAGGTTGTAGATCCACTGCCAGTCTGCTGTATAATTTACTCATAATCAGATATTTTTCAAATAGCATTATTATTAAAATATGATCATGAATTCAGCAGATTTTTAAAAGGTTTTCCTGCATCACCTCATGGAAAGATTTAATATATTCCTTTTTTGCAATGTAATGGATATCAGTATTTTCTGAGCAACTTTTCTAATACATGCATTTTAAATGAAATTAGTTCGTCTAAGTGAAATGAAAACCACTCCTTTATAAACTGATTCTCCATAAAATCCAAGTGTATATTCCCAGAACTATGTACACAAAAGATTTGAGGGGGAGGAGCTGGAAAGACCATCACAGAACTTTCAGGGTTGTTTTTATTTCAAATGCTAACTGAGAATCACAATCTTAATATTTATCAACATGAAAAGTAAATCTCAGAATTTTACTAAGCTCCACAGCTTACTTGGAAAAACTGAGACTGCAGGGTCTCAAACTGTCTTTTATAACGGAATCAATGGATTTAAACCATTTATTTGTGTTATTTATGTCTTGTTTCCTCCAGAATCTAAAAAAAATCCAGAACACATACCCAGGAAAATGCTTCTTTTCCCCTCTAGTTGCCATTAGTAAGCTGTAGGACTTATGTACATTAAAATATCAAAATAAATTATTCTTATTTATGAGAAGAGAATGCCACTGGATCAGTAAGTTAGTCAATACGGGGTCTGTAGCTGCTTGTGGGATGAATGATATTATTTGTTAATGTTTGGCTTTATCTAAGCTGAATGGTACTTTAAGCTAGAAAAAGCTACAAGGATATTTAATTTCAAACATAAAAGTCATGAAAGGCCTAT
>NW_004444144.1:4000946-4007824 GCF_000243295.1 Trichechus manatus latirostris
TTTTTTTTTTTTTTTTATGTTCTGATGATGATGTCCTCCATGAGCACGATTATAGCTGAAAACTAATGGTATTTCTTTACTCATTCTCTTTGGCATTCATTTAATAAATACTTATTCAGCATCTATCATCTGTGATTAAGATGGCCAGCATGTTGTGGTCCAGAATAATGCATAAGCCACTGTGGCATATAGGAATGGAAAAGGACTTCAAGAGAGTAAAGCAAGAAGAGATTCTATAATACGACTGATATTACAAAAAACATCCTTGTCTATTTGGGCTGCCTGCTTCACACTTTTACTGTGTTTCTATCTTATTTTTGATCTTCTCTCTTTGCATATTTCCATTAATGATCAATTAAATTTGACAAGATCTATTCTATGATTGGGATCTAGCTCTACTGAAATAGTCCAGTATCCAAATAATACCTTTAGTCCTTTGTCTAAGCGAGTTCCATGATCTAAGTAAACTGTGAACATGTATATTTATCTATGCCTATGCTGGCTAAATTCAGCATCTGACTGGATGTCATCCTAAGATAATAATTTCTTTAGGGTTTCTCCCTCATGTGTCATTTGCTAATTGCTTTCCTATTTGTTTTGTCATTTATGTAATTATTTCCTTAATTTAGAGAATCTTTTTAAAAATAAAATTGATAGACATTATAATGTGGTGATAAGAGGACTGAGTAAAGATCAAGGATAACTATGATCTAGCCTGCATCTGTTTAAAATCGTCTTTGGAGATATATATATATATATATATTTGGCCTCAGTAACTTTTAGTTTTCTCCTCTCCTACAAAATTGAGGGCTTTGGCTCTACATGGTCTCACATTCTGACAACCCTTATGTTCTCCAGCTATATCAAGCACATATTCCATTATATGGAAAAACACCTCTTTGAAAAAAACAAAGTTAGATTTTGATCATATTCAGCATGTTGGCATTTTATTGTCATAATAATGATAACAACCAGGATCCTTAAATTCCTTCTGAGTCAATAAAGATTAATTACTTTTAGCTAAACGTGTGTGTGTGTGGTACAGTTTCATTCTACTTGGATCAACAAAGTCCATGGAAGCTGCAGCCAAGAAATCAAATAACATATTGCATTGAGAAAATTTGCTGCAAAAGACCCCTTTAAAGTTTTAAAAAGCAAAGATGTCAGTTTGGTGATTAAGGTGCACCTAACCCAAGCCATGGTTTTCTAAATCACCTTATATGCATGTGAAAACTGGACAATAAAAAAGGAAGACAGAAGAAGAATTGGTGTGTTCTGACCACAGTGTTGGTGAAAAATATTCAATATACTGTGGACTGCCAAAAGAAAAAAACAAATCCGTCTTAGGAAAACTACAACCAGAATATTTCTTAGAAGAGAGGTTGGGGAGACTTCAATTTGTTTACTTTGGACATGTCATCAGCAAAGACTAATGGCTAGAAAAGTGTTGGTAAAGTAGCTGGCCAGTGAAAATGAGGGAAATCCTCAATGAGGTGGATCAACACAATAGCTGAAACAACACAACAGGAACCTCAGGTCCAAAGGACGCACTCTGCTCCTGGCACTGCTTTCTTGGTGGCATGAGGTTCCTGCTGAGGTGCCCCCAGACCAAGGGAAGACTGATGCATCACAAGGATCTTTCTCTAGAGACGTCAGAGGGAGAAAGCCTTCCCCTGGAGCTGATGCCCTGAATTTGGACTTGTAGCCTACTGGACTGTGAGAGAATAAACATCTCTTTGTTAACGCCATCCACTTGTGGTATTTGTGTTACGGCGGTACTAGATAACTAAAACAGAATTTGGTATCAGGAGTAGGGTGCTGCTCTAACAGATACCTAAAATGTATAAGTGCTTTTGAAACTGTGAATGGATAGAGAAGTGGCAGTGGCAGAGAGCCAGCAGCAGCAGAACCAGCAGACTAGCTTGAGAGGGTGCTGGAGCAGACCCATGCAGCGAGAGAGCTGAGTGCCTGTGCGCAGGAGGCTTCCTGGCGGGGCTACGGAGCTTTGGAACACTTGCCCCAGCAGGGCAGATGTGGGTGTGATGCCCGAGGGCTGAGAGGCCGTGGGAAGCAGAAGCTGAAGAGACAAGGAACACAAAAAGCCAAGCTGCCTCAGTCTCAAGAGGTATGGCCATGTCCTCTGAGGTTTCAAAGGGTGGAGCCATGGCCTCTGGTGTTTCTAAGGGTGGAGTTGTGGCTCCAATGGACTATGAGAATGGTGTGCCTAAAACTGAGGGAGCAGAGTTGCTGTCCCATTGGGTCTGGAAGGTGTAGCTGAAACCCAGAGCCAAGGGGCTTCCACTCAGAATCCTGAGAGAGTGGCCAATAACTAGAGTCTGGAGCACAGGGTGATTGTGTGAATGGTCTCAGAGAACAGAGGATTATTTGCAAAGCCTTGAGGGCTAATGTAATGTATTCTACTGACTTGCCTGGTGCCTGTTATCCCTTCTTTTCCTGTAATTTTTCCCATTTGTAATGGAAATGTCTAGCTTGTGCCTGCCTGTTGCACCATTGTACCTTTGGAAGCAGATATCTTGTATTCTAGATTTCACAGATGAGTAAGACAGTACCCACTGAAATTCTTTGAAAATCAGAAATCTATAGCTGATATTTGATTGTGTACATACCCATGTGCAGTTCATTTGGTAATTTATAATGGATGTTCACATTTTCAACTTATTTGTTTGTCACAAATTCTGTGAGCTTAGAAGCACAAACATTACATTTGTTCAGTGTGACAGATAAGTTTAAAAAAAAAAATCTCACAGAGGGTGAAATACCTAAGATCACACATATAGTATGCAGCAGAGCTAAGACTCAATCAGGTGTCAAATCCTGTGCTTTATCTATCATACTATTCTCACTCCCTTGGAAAGATAAAAAGAAAAAGAAAAATTGAACAAAACAATAGTCTTCAAGCCCTTGACAAATTGAGATGGAATATATAACCAAAAAAAAGGAGGTCTTCAGTTGTAAGAGAAGAAAATGAGGTGTTAAATAGTAGAGTTAACAAAAGATGACATTGTTTACTAGAACAAATAAGCAGGGAAAAATTCTCTGTTACTCTCAGCCAAGGAGTTAAATAAAATTTAAAAAAAAATTCTCAAAGCAAATCAAAAGAGAAAAATGAGAAGAAAGGAAAATAAATTGAAATGAGATGGATAAATTCAATGCTTGAGATTATAAATAAGAACTCTAATATTAACCTGAATTACAATATAAATGAAAAGGCTATATCAACATATCTAGTTAGCTAAAATTTGTTGCAGGTGGAAAGGAAAATCAGACAAATCCATACTAAATCTCATGCTTATTATCTAGGGTACAAGCAAAATGACTCCAAAATATCATAAAACCTTCCCCACCAGCAACATTGTATGTTTTGTTTTTATGTTTTCTGTGAGAAAAGAATTGCCCAAAGAAATATCATAATCATTCCATTTCTTACTGTCGATCTATTACCCACTGATATACACCAAAATGTAACCTTAGAATTGAATAATTAGCTATCATGCATTATCAAATTATAAGCTGCTTCCCTGATCCATGGCACATTCTCTCCTTTGCAAATGTCCATTCCTTTCCCCTGCCAATGGTGGGTGCTCTTAATGGTTATACCTTATGTTGGTGCCAGAATTTGCACTTGTTCCCCTAAAAGATACCTTTATTTATTTTTTTAAACAAACCTTCACATAATACTTTCTAAACACTGAATAATGATCTAAGTTTTTATCAATATCAACTCATTATAAACATTAACTCATGATACTTTCTTGTTAGTGATTTTGAAGAGAGATTTTAATATCCCAACAAACGTACGCAATTCCAAACAGCTGATTCAGCCGATTTTCCAGCCCCCCTCCTCTAATATGCCAACAGTAGATTGAGTATTTCTGCATTTTGTTATTCACCAATAAGTGTTTGGAGGTAGGCAGGGCAGTAAAGTCAACAAGTGTACAGCTTGTTGGCCTTGGAGGGTTTGAATTCTATCTTTGTTCTGTCATTTGAAATCTCTGTGGCCTTGGGAATTTACCTAACTGCTCTGTCATTTTTAAAAGTAAGTAAATTTGAGACAATAAGACATTTGTCATATTGCTGTGAGGAAATATGAAATGATTTGTGTAACATTCTTAGCTGTCCAAATTTAAAAAAAGGGAAGGCCTTCCTTCCTTCTTTCACTTCCTTATTCCCTCCTTCTCTTCCTTCATGTTCATTCTCTATGCAGCTTCTTTTGTCCTTAGTTCAGTCCCCAGGTTATACCCTGTCTAATTTTTAATATTGGTTAAGGTATCTGTCATGGATTGAATTGTGTCCCCACAAAATATCTGTCAACTTGGCTGGGTCATGTGATTCCCAGTATTGTATGATTGTGTACTCTGATGTGATTTCCTTATGTGTTGTAAACGCTATCACTATGATGAGGTTATATGTGATCTCCTTATGTGTTGTAAATTCTGTCACTGTGATGAGGTTATACTGATGAGGTTTACAAGATTGGATAGTGTCTTAATCCAATCTCTTTCGAGATATAAAAGAGAGAAGTGAGCAGAGACACATGGGAACTTCATACCACCAAGAAAGCAGTACAGGGAGCAGAGAGTGTCCTTTGAACCCGAGTTTCCTGCCCTGAGATGCTCCCAGACCAAGGGAAGGCTGATGCATCATAAGGACCTTTCTGCACAGCTGACAGAGACAGAAAGCCTTCTCCTGGAGCTGACTCCCTGAATTTGGACTTGTAGCCTACTGGACTGTGAGAGAATAAACTTCTCTTTGTTAAAGCCATCCACTGTGGTATTTCTGTTAGAGCAGCCCTGGATGACTAAGACAGTATCCCACAGCTAGAGTTCCTTGACCCCACTTGTAGGCTTGTCTCCACCACAATCTCTAGGGCTTCCCCCCCACCCCTGAGATTGGCATGAACTGAAGATGTTCTAGCCCAGCCAGCGCTCTGAGAGTCAGCGCTACACCTCATCCTTCCATTTTATGAGCAAGGATTTCTGGACCAATTTTGAAGACTTGCTCTTTCCTCTGCTTCTGAATTGCTATCTTGGTTATATACTTAACATTCTAGTCACTCTAAATCTGAAGTCTTGTTCTAAATAAACTTCGTGGTCCCCAACCCTGATCCTACTGCAGTCCAGGGCAGCCTTGCCTGACAATGACTGTGTGCCTAAGCGGGTTAGGAAATTTTCTTGTCCCTGGCTTTTCCTGGCTATTCTATCCCTCTGCTCCCTACACTTGTCAACCCTTCTGTTTCATCTTCTATTCCCTGCCAATTATTCATTAATCACTAAACTTGTCATATGCCATATCTTGGCTTCCAGATTTGACATTCTCCTGTCTTTTCTCTCAGTGACTTTTCCACCAGGATTAGTGAGTCTAGGTTCCTATGTCAATCTTGCCAAACCTGCCTACTGTAACTGTTGAAATATGTAGTGGAGGAGGGCAGGATCCCCTCCTTCTCTGACTACCACTACCCACCCCCCACATTTAGGTAACAGAGAAAAGTAAGACAGAGGAATTCTCCAACATTTTTTACTCCTGAGAATGTTTTCCACCCTGATTTCCTGTTTCTTCCTTCTCTAGTGGGTTAGATCAGATTCCCTTGAATGATGAAGCATGGCAGCATGGTCCTTAGTCATCATTTTCTCTTAGAGCTTATCATTGTCTCATAGCACTGAACTCCCGAATTCCCCTCCTTGGAGTCACTATTAACTCTTCTCTGGAATAAAAGACATCTTTAGCCCCGAAACCCCTGACAACTCAAATAACCTCCTAATAGATCTCCTCTTCCCTCAAAGATCATTAGTGACTTCATCTCAGCTGAGTTTGTAACATCTTACGATCTCTCTAATTACAAAAAACCTTACATTACTTGAGGGAAGCCATTCGCAAGAATAAACCAAACAACAACAACACACAAAAAAAGTGACTTTGACTCACGGCATAGGACAATTAAGTATAAGCACACCTACTTGACTGAGATAAAAATTTAGAATATTAGTTGCCTTTGGGAGGAAGAGGGTAGACTGGAAAAGAACATTTATATCTTGATCAGTATACTGGTTACGCAGATGTAAACATTTGCCAAAACTCATCAAACTATGTAATTAAGATTCCTACATTTCACTGTATAGAACTAAACTCAATAAAAAGTATATCTTCCACATCATCTCAGCACATTTACTTCTTCCCCTTGGTCTCTTGTCAAAAGGTAAAAAAGGTAGAATGAGGCACAAGAAAGGATCTTTGCGTCCTTAGGGTGGGATATTGTTCTGCTGCCTAATACTTTATTCCCGTAGTGACTCCTCAGCATTTGATTTATCATGTGCCAATTATGATTACCAGGTCCCTTGTTCAAGTTGCTTAAGGTAAGCAGAATCCAAGTGCAGCAAATTCAGGAAAAGATGTTATCCATGATCCCAATGTGTACATGAGTACACACACACACAGACTCACACACACACACACACATTAAATGCATATGAGATGCTGAATGTATGTTCAATTTTTTGGTTGACAAGTTCAGAGCACTTGGCACATAAGGCCCTATGCCAAAAAGAAATTTCTTGGCTTTCTAAGGGCTTTCTTGGGGCTTTCCATTCTAGTTTCCAGTATATTGTTGTATCATATGGGCCAGTTATTCAAGGGACTAGGTGAAGAGGATCTGGTCATTGACTCCACAAATATGCATTGAGCCCAAATGCCTGTGTTTCAGAAATTATGCATATGTACTGAGGATGGATAAGCCAACAGATTTTTTTAAAAGAGTAATCACAAGGGTTTCATCACACAAGAAAAATCTGTTACCTATAGTTAGGGAAGTAGGGGAAATGAGGCACAATCTTTGGCACAAATGTAAGAGATTGCTCTGGTAA
>NW_004444144.1:4008872-4010612 GCF_000243295.1 Trichechus manatus latirostris
CTCTTTCAATGTCAGAGTTACCTCCTATGTCCCAGATTTCTTCCTGGTCATTCCTGCATGACTATTTGTCTGCTACTTGCCTTATTCCTTTGGAATCCTGTTCTTTGATACTACCAGCCAAATAAGTTAAAGTGACATAAAAAGGATAGATAAATAGCTGCCATTGAATCCACTCTGACTCATATTGTCCAGTCCTGTGTCATCCTCATGATTGCTAGCATGTTCCAGTCTATTGTTGGAGCTACTGTGTCAGTCCATCTCAATGAGGGTTTCTCTCATCCTTAGTGGCCTTCTACTTCACCAAACATGATATCTCCTCCAGCAATTTATCCCTCCTGATGACGTGTCCAAAGCAAATATGCCAGGCAACATTCTGTTGTGGCTTATAAGGTTTTCATTTGCTAATTTTTGGAAGTAGATCACCAGGTCTTCTTCCTGGTCTGTCTTAGTCTGAAAGCTCCACTAAAACTTGTCTACCACGGGTGACCCTGCTGGTATGTGAGATACTGGTGGCTTAGCTTCCAGCATCAGAGCAACATGAAAACCACTACAGTACGACACACTTACAGACAGGCAGTGGACTAAGTGACATTACTGGTTAATAATAGCTCCATGTCTTTCCTCTTCCAGAGAGCAGAGCGGGCAGGAAGGAAGTGAAATACTTTACAAAAAAGGGCTTGCTTTTCTGCGGAGAGGGTCGGCACTGTGTTGAATGGTACTGAGGGGTGCTTGCCTTATACCAGTGATTGAGCAGCGGCTGAAAAGAAGTGGGAATGATAAAGGAGGAAAAGGCATGCCACTGGGAAATGTAGCAGACTTGGCTTAAACTTTTCCCACCAAGTAGAGTTTCTGCAGGATTATTGATTTTCTTTTTGAAAAACAATTTGAAAGGCCTCTTCCAAGTTCGTGAGTGAGAATATTTTAAGCAGGGTTGTGGCAAAGACATGTTTATGGTTAACACTGTGTCATTCCCCAGTTAATAATACTTGTTTGGGGAATATGTTTATATCATTCTTAGTGCTGGCATTTACCAAGCACAGACGCCACTTGGAAAGGGTGATTTATTTTTTGCCCCATTATGTTTTGAAAGACATTCAGGTTACAGAAGTCTTTGAAATTAGAGCCCATGGTTCTAAGATTAATAACAGTAATTACAGGGCTTTGTTGTAGGAGAAAGAACTGTAGCTTGCCTGCGAGATTGAATATGAAAGGTCCAAGGGAATAATAAAAGCTTGTTCTTTCTGCAAGGGCAGCCAGTAACAGGAAGACACTGTGCCTCTGGAAAATACACTGTGGTGATAGGGGTTAAAGTTTTTCTAAAGCTACTGTGACTCTAACCTGGCCCTGAAGACCGGTTTAGGTCATAATCACTTTTGTTTGATCCTTTTTTTTCTTTGATTCTAACACTCACCTGGGAAATTAGGATTGTTTTGACCCTTTCTCCCCCGTCGCATACTTCAAAGTTTGCTGTGATTTAAAATGTTCCCTCCAGTAGCTGCTGCAATAGAGGCAGAACATGATCTATTTAGGCAGCACTTGCAGGGACATTCATTTTTCTTGATGATAAAGTGGCTGGAGGTGGGCAGAGACTGGATATTCCATACATACTTTTGCAGATACAAGGAACTGCCCCCCCCCAACCGTTTATGTATTGATAATGGCCAAAAATGGAAAAATTTAAAGCAAATAGAATGATTTTTTTCTCATCAATTTAATTTTGATAGCTTTTTTTTTTTTTTT
>NW_004444144.1:4011216-4013357 GCF_000243295.1 Trichechus manatus latirostris
TGCAAGAAGATACCAAAAGTTGATATTGATTTAAAACATAGGACTACCAGGAATTAAAGGGAAAAGTCCCACCTTGGTACACTCCTCTTCAAAATTGGAAAGGAAGGAACAGAAATGTAGGTAAGAAATAAAGATAGGTCTTACTACATGAACATTTCTATGTGACAACAGCTAAGCAATATTAGAGAACAGTAGCACTGGAAGAACTGAGGTTTCCTACTATGGGTGAAAGAAACCGAAGCCTGTCGATGTGCCTGGACATGGTCACAGAGCAGATGTACAGAAACAGTGGGAGTGTGCCTCGGCAGCAACAAAATGTGTACCTGACAAGGTACAGAGGTCAAATTAAAGTTGGATTTTGATATTTGGCCTCTGATGCAGCTTTAATCAAAGACAGAGAAGAAACTATAGAGGAAACAGTGTGTTTCTGCGATTGGAACTGTCACTCTTCTCTCCTAACTTCCCTTAGGCTACTGGATCACTGAACTGCTTATTTATATTTGTGTCAGCCAGCCCATCTATCTGGGATCTGAGAAGAGAGTTCTCATAGCAAACAAACGGCAAGCGGGGCATCCCAGGAGAATACAGCCACTTTATTTACCCCAGAAATAGCTCACCCCAAATAAGAATGATTTCAGAGAGCAGGAGAGCAAGAGACAAACGAAAGTAGCATATGATAAAAGAATCTGCATTCAAAAGAAGCAGATTATTCTAAAAATGAAGAAAAATGAAAGTGCATCTATCAAAAACTCTCTAAAAATGGAAGTATTATTAGAACTATCTGCTGTGTATATTCAATTTGATTGAAAAAATAAATTTTGAGTTCATGATAAAAGAACTAAAGATGAGACAACATTGTAGTCAAACTTTTTGGTGGCAATTTATCATAATCCATAATTATAATCCATATTATAATCCAAACCAGCTTAAACCAAATACAAAATGATTGTCCTATTTTAAGTCTAGAGAAGACTAACTGCAATCATCCCTGGGTCAAAATGTTCAAATAATTCCCTGGGAATATAGTAGCTTTCTCATTTCTTCTGTATGCGTTTGCTCTCTTGTCTTTGTTCTTATGTGGATTCTCCCCAAATGATGCTCCACAGTAGCCACAGTTAAAAAGCATTTTCCTAATGGTTCCAGGAAAATTGGTCCTTGCGGGGTCCTATATTTCCATCTTGGGTCACATACCCATTATATACACAGGGTGGATGATCAGGTCTCCATCACATCCTACTCTAAATGTGAGGATAGGATCAGCCTCATCCAAAATATAGGAAATGAACATGAAGCAATGGCAAATCAAGGCACCTTTACCAGAAGGTAGGTAGCATACCAAGCAGAAGACAATAACAGTTGCTCACTATATTCCAACAGCTTGGTAGCTCAGAAATCACGATCTAGTTTCCATAACAAACATTAAAAAAAGGAATGCATCTAGCATGATGCAACTACCCCACATACCATCAATAGTGCACTCTCCTTATCTTTTCAAAGAGACAATATCCATTTCTGTGACCAGCTTCAAGTTAAGATCTTTGGGTTATGTTCATTGTTTATTTCCCTATGTCTAGAACGTATAAGAATTAAGAACAACCAAAACTAAAAAGAAAAGAAAAAAAAAAAACCTTCATTTGGAAAATAAGTGAAGAGTCTAACAGCTATAAGGTATGCCATATTCTTAGGCAATAACAAGTATTCCCCATTTGGATGGTGAATCCAAATCCATTAAAAGAATTTGAGTTAGCTTTCAGAAAGGTTCTCCAACATCTGTTGTTCTCATGGCCACATGTCAGATGGGCAATGGGAAGAATTACTCTTAAAGAGACTCAAATATTTGGTAGTCCACTATTTTTTGATGCCAATTTGGCAGCTTGGGAATTGAGAAATTAATAGTCTCTTTGAGCCAATCTTGGATTTCTCTTGAAATGCAATTACCTTAATTGTCAGAGATTTTGTAATGATGATCAAGACTGTCATTCCCATTGGAATCAACAAGTTCATTTCTGTAACAGAATCTCTTACCATCAGCCATGGTTTACAGAAGAAAGCCACCGCTGAAGATCCTAGTGATGCTGGTGGCCCTCAACAGTGCATGCTTGCTGCCTTGGTTATTGGAGTATCCTCTATGTCTTCTCATG
>NW_004444144.1:4014330-4016736 GCF_000243295.1 Trichechus manatus latirostris
ATACATCCATTGCATTCTACAATAGCTATCAGAATCCACTGTCCTTATAATTTCTACTTCCCTCTGACTCTCCAAATCACCTGTGAAACGATGTCAACTCCTACTAGCCATAGGCTACCTGCATTGGACTTACTACTAGTTATGAGGTTCTCAAAGTCCACTGGAAAGTGGAAGCTGGAAGTGGATGATCCAGCTATAAAGTCTCATTTTAGTTTTACTTCCTCATATAACTCTTGACACCAACTATTGGACTCAGTAACAAAGATTTGCATGCAGGATATTTATCAGATACTGCTCTTGGATATACCTGTGTGGGAATGAGGTCAAAGAATTGGGCCAGGGGAATCTGAACCATGGTGCAGTTTCAACAGAGGCCACAGATCACTCCCTGACATCACTGAAGCTTTGAGATGTCCTGAATATAGGCAACAGGACAGGAGAGAACAATCATACCCATGCATGGATAGAAGTCTTCCCAGGTATAGAGCATACCCTTGGGTAAGGCCACTTCCTTTTGTCATGGGAAATTCTCAGGGATGGGCTCAGCTTTTAGCTATTAACAGGCTACACTCTGGGAAACTGAAAAATTAGTATCTGGATCCTGAAGGCATATCTTGGTTGCACACTCAAGCACCCACTTTACACCCTTATCAAAAAACAAACACCTGCATGTAAGTTTCCAGTTCAGGGTCTTTTTCCAGGGTAATCTGACTTAAATATTATTAATTAGAGATCTGGATTTTTGTTTGTTTCCTTTACTATTCTGCTGTTTTATGTCCTTGTGTTGTCTAAAATGTCTTCTTCTCAGCTTTTGGGTATGTTGTTTATTTAGTGGCTTTTGTTTTCTTAATGATGGTTTTCCTCTTATATCAAGGCATCTTTTACTGACTACTTCATTTAACAAAGAAGAAATGAGTTGATTCATTTAAGAGTCTAGTACGGGTGGTTTCATCTGCTCTTGTTTAAGTAGATTTTCCTCTTCACATGACACCTGGCTGGAAACTGTAGCTATTTGGGGGCTACTTTTCCAAGTGATGTGTTTGCTTTAGAGCAGTGCTGACCAATAGAAATATAATGCAAGACACGTGTAGTCACATTATTTAAATATATGTGCAGTGATTAAGTGCTCGGCTGTTAAACAGAAACGTCACCAGATCAAACTCATGAGCTGCTCCATGAGCAAAAGATGTGGCAGTTGCTTCCATAAAGATTATAGCCTTGGAAATCTTATCGGGCAGTTCTACTCTGTCTTATAGGGTCACTATGAATTGGAATCGAGTCCAAGGCAAAATTGTTTTGTTTTTTGTTTTGGTTATACGCGCACACACATATACAAAAAAGACACACATATAAATCTATATGTCTGTGTGTCCCCAACATATTATTTTATCCAACATATTATTTCAGCATGTAATCAAAATACTAAATTACTAATGAGATATTTTATGCTATCTTTTCAATACTAATTCTGCAAAATCCAGTGTGTATTTTACACTTGAAGCACATCCTAGTTCAGACTAGCCTCATTTCAAGCGCTCAGTAGCTACATGTGGCTAGTGGCTGTCATATTGGACAGCGCAGCTCTGGAGTGAACTTTCAAGAGGCAGACTCTTCAAACACCAAATGAGGGTTCTTTACTCTCAGACATCAGAAGATTTAGGTCCGTTCAGATCATTTTAAATTCATTTAGAAAAGAGCTAATAGACTTTTTATGTTGGGCTGCCTGCTTGTTTGTAGGTATAGTCGTAACTGGGAAAAGGATCCAGCTGTTCCATATATAGGCTTTTAATTAATATTTCCATTTTAGGTTTGCTTCTTGTTCCTCCCTTTTGTGATTGCTGGCTCAGCTGAAATCATCTTGAGAATCCAATGCTAATAGCTTCCTAACTATTCTTCCTCATTCATATCTTTTCCCTACTGAAATCTGTGATGGACATTGGATCTAAAGTTACTTTTTGAAACTCTACATTTACTTCCCTGATTAAAATGTTCAAATATCTTTCTATTAACCTCTTAATATACTGCAAACTCCATCCATGGCCTACATTGGATCCTACCCAACAGAGATGTATGAAATAGGGCTAAAGGCCACATATCATGGACTGGCCAATGACAGACAATTTTTAACAGTGATAATATAATAAAAATTAATGATGATTTCATGATGGCAATACTAATGATGATGAAAAGAACTTACATGTATTAAACGCTATCACATACTATGTTAATCCACCACCTGTCTGTCAATTTGTCATGCTGTGGTGACTCACATGTTGCTATGATACTGGAAGCTATACCACTGATATTTCAAATACCAGCAGGGTCACCCATGGTGGACAGGCTTCAGTGGAGCTTCCAGACTAAGACAGTCTAGGAAGAAAGGCCTGGTGATCCACTTCCAAAAAT
>NW_004444144.1:4017722-4022994 GCF_000243295.1 Trichechus manatus latirostris
CAAAGGATGGTTTTCTGAAATAGTCTGGTGCTAATTGACTAAACATAACTAAATCAAAATCAAAACCAAAAACATTGCTGTCGAGTCAATTCCGACTGGTAGCGACCCTGCAGGGCAGAGTAGAACGTTCCCATAGGGTTTCCAAGGAGCGGCTGGTGGATTCAAACTGCCAAACTTTTTGGTTACCAGCCGAGCTCTTAAACACTGCGCCACCAGGCCCCAAACATAACTAAGGCAACTCTGATATCAAAAGACATATATTTACTAAAGTAACTGATATCAAAACACACTTACAGACTTTGTAAAGAAAGAGGAGTATAATAGCTGGGATTCGTTATTATTATTTCTATTTTGCTTTTATTTCCTTTTTTAGTTAAGGTAAAATTCACGCAACATAAAATTAATCATTTTAAAGTGAAAAATTCAGTGGAATTTAGTACATTCACAATGTTGCACAACCACCACCATATCTAATTCCAGAACATTTTCATCACTCCGAAAAGATACTCGTATCCATTAAGTAATTACTCTCCATCCCCCATCCCCACCCCTAGCAACCACCCAAATACTTTTTGTTTCTTTGGATTTACCTATTCCGGGTATTTCATAAAAATGAAAACATACAATTGTGACCTTTTGTGCCTCGTTTCTTTCACTTAGCGTAATGTTTTTGAAGTTCATACATGCCATAGCATTTATTAGTATTTCATTTTGTGTGTGTGTATGTATCTCAAGGAGGCCTGGTGGCACAGTGGTTAAATGCTTGGGTGCTAATCAAAAGGCCTGCGGTTTAAACCTACCAGCCACTGCAGGAGAAAAATGTGGCAGTCTGCTTCCGTAAAGATTTACAGCCTTGGCAACCCCATGGGGCAGTTTTACTCTGTCCTATAGGGTTGCTATCAGTCGGGATTGACTCAATGGCAATGAGTTTGGTTTATTTTGGTTTTGGTATTTATCACTCACAATTTCTGTATTCATTTATCTGTTGTGGAAATCAATGTGTACATCACGTACAAGTATTAGTTTGATTATCTGTTTTAAGTTCTTTTTGGTATATACCTAATAGTGGAATTGCTGGGCCGTATGGTAATTTTATGCTTAACTTTATGAGAACCTGCCAAACAGTTTTCCACAGTGGCTGAATCACTGTACATTCTCAGTTAGAAGTCAATTTTACCAAAACAATAGAAAACTAAAAACATAGCTTAAACAATAAATTTATTTTTCTCTCATATAAAACAGCCCGGTGGTTAAGTCCAGTGTTTATGGCATTCTGCTTTTTCACCAATCCATGCTTGTTCTATTTCAGAGGTCAGCAAACTATTGCTTTCAGCTGTCTGTCTTGTAAATAAAGTTTTATTGGAACACAGTCATGGTCATCATTTACATATTGTCTAGGGTAGCTTAGGCATTACTATAGCAGAGGTGAATAGTTGACACAACAGTATGGCCTGCAAAGCCAAAACATTTACTACCTGACTCTTAACAGAAAAGTTTACTGAACTCTGTGCTGTTTTGTTGGCCTATCATCCTTAGCTTGAGCTTCCTACCCATAGTTGCAGTGCAATGGATCACTTTTGTGCAGCCTTTCTCATTATGGTCTTGTAACTTCCACCAAAGTTATTGGGCGGGGCGATGATAATAAAGTATACAGAACCCTAATGAGGAGACTGGTCAGTTTTGCCCTCCCTCTGGGCTTACAATTACCCATCTCAGAGGCAAGAGGGAGAGGATCTCACTACCACCAAGGAAGAAGAGCCAGGAGCAGAGCACATCTTTTGGACCCAGGATCCCTGCACCAAGAAGCTCCTGGAACCAGGAAACAGAGAGAGAGAGAGAGTTGTGACACTGAAGACAGAGAGAAGGGATAGCAGAGAAATAAGGACAAGAGACACTGGCAGGAGAAACCCGCAGAAGATGGTGTAGTAGGCTTCCCAGCCTATGGAGCAAGAAAGCTAAGTGTCTTCAGGCAGGAGGCTTGCTGATGGAATAGGGTGCCTCCAGGCTCTTGGTGGAGCTAGGTTTGCTGACCCATGGAGCTAGAACTCAGCACCTTTAGGCCGAGTTGGAATAGGGTGCCTCAGGGCACTTACCAGCAGAGCTAAAAGAGCTTTGTAACACTTGCCTGAACAGGGCAGAGGCTGAGGGACCAGGAGAGGTGTGCCTGTGGACACTGCTGAGAAGATGCTTTCCTGTTGGAAGAGCTGTATCCTGAGTGTTCCTGAACCTGGACTGTAACCTGTTACTTCCCTAATAAACACCATAATCATGAGTATTGTCTATGAGTTCTGTGTGGCCATCGCAATGAATTATAGAACTGAGCAGAGAAGTAGAGTGCTGTGGTAGGGACATTTGGTGTCAGAACTGGTAAAGATGGTGGAAATCGGAAACATGTCTGACTTCTGCCTCACAAGAATCAGCCTTTAGCTGTTGATCTTGATTCTCCTTCCTCCTTGTGAAGTTAGAGGTGGTCAGATGCCACCCCCATACCATTTTTACAATTGTCCTAGGAAGTATTTTGGGATCTTAGTCAACAGAACCTCAATCCAGCCATCAGGGAGGAGGAAGGGCATGCCACTCTCTTTAAAAATACTTCCCTGAGGAATCCCACTTACATCCCATTACCCTGATTTAGTCCCAAGTCAATAACTAGCTGCAAGAGAAGCTGGGAAACATAGACTTTATTTCAGGTGGCTAGGGACCCATCTGAGGAGCCCTGGTGGTGCAGTGGTTAAAGGCTCTTCTGCTAACTGAAAGATTAACAGTTAGAACCCACCATCCACTCCGGAAGAGGAAGCTGTAGCAGTCTTCCTCCGTAAATATTTGCAGACTTGGAAACCCTATGGGCAGTTTGACTTTATCATATAGGGCCACTATGAGTAGAATCGATTTGATGGCAGTTGATTTGGTGTTTTGGTCAGGGACCCATGTTAAAATTGAGATTCTCCTGACAAGGAAAGAGGGGAGAAGACAAGTGTTTTGGATGACTAACCAGTTCTGCTATGGAGACAGTTTCCAAAAAGACAAATTAGCAAATGCATTAGATGTTTCCACACTCTCACCAAGAATGGTAGAATCTAGATAGACAGGTAGGAAGGCAGATAGCCCTCCATGACCAGGTAAAAAGACTAAAAACTAATTAGAGCCCTTGTTACCCATCTCATTCATTTCACATCGGTATAGGTAGATCTGAAATACATCTCTCTCTTCCTTGATAAACTAAGCAATTTCTGAGTTTACTAGGACTCATTTTCTAGTTAGTTGAAAAGTCTGATTAAAGTTTTCCTCTGATAATTGAGATCAGTGTAGCATAATCTCTAGTTCTAATTGGATTTTCAAGGTTTTGAATTTGGAAAGGGATTGGAATTCAGGGAAGTTGTCAGTGGCACAGTTTGTAGGTTGGGATAAGAAGTACTTATTATTTTCTGAAAAGAAAAGACTTTGTTGTTTCTACATCAGCTCGGGAAGAAATATCCATAGAAGAAACAAGAATGAGAAAAATTAGCTCAACACAGTCTTAACTTAAGCATATGTTTCAGTGTGGACAAAGCCTCAGGAGTGTCAGAGTAGAATGCATTTACACTTGCATAAGACAGCAAACAAATAGAGCAATCACAGGATTTCTTCCCGTGTTTAAATGTTTAGTTTGCCCTCAGAATAGAAACTTTAACACGAGATTGTTTTTCTGTGAATTTTCAAAAGCCCAGACATTAAATAAAAGGGTAAGTTAATTAAATATGCAATGCCGTGAGTTCATAATTGTACCTAGTTCAGCACTAGGCTAGGAAGAAGAGTTACTGATCAGAGCAGGCTCATCTATGCTTCCAAACTGTGCTAAATTTTTTAGCAGAACAAACGGCAATTTTCACGAGAATGGCAAAACTCCTTTTATTTTCCTTTTAGTTTTAATTTATGTAATGTAAAATCACTCTTTCTGGTATACAGTTCTACAAATTTTGAAAACGTATAAAGTCATATAACCATCGCCACGATCAAGATCAAGAGTTGCATTGTTCTCCTCAGATTCTCTTGTGCTGCCCTTTTGTAGTCAACCTCTCCTCCCACAGTATGTGACCTTTTGAGTTTGTCTTACTTCATCTAGCATAATGAATTTAAGATTCACCCACGCTGCTGTGCACATTAATAGTTTGTTTCTTTTACTGACTATTGATATTGACCTTGGTCTCCTGAGTGAGGTACTATCTGCAGGCTTCTCCACTTTAAAGTCACCCACCCTCCCCACCTTTCCACACTGTGCTCTTTGGAAGGAAATCTCTGCACAGTCCACAGTTAAGCGGTGGGGAGTTATGCTTTCCCTCTGATGGCTGTGTATCTACATAAATTATTTAAAATTTGTCTGCATGGGAGATTTGCTTCTTCTCTCCCATATATGAATTTATACAATAACTTCAATATCACTTATATCAATTTGTTCTCGTGGATATTTATTTTATTCTTTGGTTTATAATCCACTAATAATTTATTGATTGTGTTGCTATTTTCTTTTTTTTCTTTTCAGTTTTGGCCATTGCAAGCTCTTTCAGCTAGTTTATGTGCCCCTTTGATATAACCCCATCAGTATGGGTTTTCTTTTGTCTCTCTCTCTCTCTTTTTTCAGCACTTCAAAATGTCCCAGGACCATCTTGTGTACTTTATATATTTACTGCCCTAGTTCAATACTTTTGCCTATATTTTTAATTGGGCTTTTTGAAATCATACTTTTTTTTCAGTTTTAAGAGTTGTTTATATATTCTAGATACCATTACTTTTCAAATGTGTGATTTCACAATAATTTTTCCCATAGTATGACTTGTATTTTCTTTTTTATAATATTTTTCACAGAACAAAAACATTTAATTAGACAAATTCTTATTATCGTGTTTTATATTTTAGGTATTACGCTTTTGATGTTCTAAGAGTTCTTTGCGTATCCCCAGATCACAAATATTTTCTATTTTTCTCTCAAAAGATTTTCTAATAGTATTCCATTTAATATTTAGAGATATGATCTATTTTGAGATATTTTTATTATAGCTGATGTGAGGTATAGGTCAAGGTTCTTTTTTTAATTTTATTGTGCTTTAGGTGAAAGTTTACAGCACAAATTAGTTTCTCATTAAAAAAGATCATATACAAATTGTTTTGTGATATTGGTTGCAATCCCAGCAATGTGTCAGCACTCTCCCCCTTTCCCTTCCCACCTCGGGTTCTCTGTGTCCATTCATCCAGTTTTCCTGTCCCTTCCTGCCTTCTCGTCTTTGTCTTTGGCCAG
>NW_004444144.1:4023267-4030579 GCF_000243295.1 Trichechus manatus latirostris
TTTTTTTTGTGATTTTGCATTTTGTTCTACATTTTTCTCCCACTCTGTCTGAAACCCTCAACTGTGACCCCTTTGGGGCGGTCGGTGGTGGTAGTCAGACACCATCTAGTTCTGTGCTCAGGCTGGTGGAGGCTGTGGTTCATGTGGTCCATTAGTCCTTTGGAGTAATATTTTCTTTGTGTCTTTGGTTTTCTTCATTTTTCTTTTCACCAGGCAGGATGAGCCCAGTAGATGTACCTTAGATGGCCACTGGCAAGCTTTTAAGACCCCAGACTTTACTCAACAAAGGAGGATGTAGAACATTTCCTTCATAAACTATGTTATGCCAACTGACCTAGATACCTTCCTAGACCATGGTGCCCAGCCCTCAGCCCCCGTAACCTGGCCCCTCACGGTGTTTGGATGTGTCTAGGAAGCTTCTATGATTTTGCTTTGGTCAAGTTGTGCTGATTTCCCCTATACTGTGTGTTGTCTTCACCTTCACCAAAGTTACCACTTGTCTACTATTTAGTTAGTGATTTCTCCTCTCCACCCCTCCCCTCCCTCGAACCATCAGAGATTGTTTTTTTCTGTGTGTAAACCTTTTCTTGGGTTTTTATAATAGTGGTTTCATACAGGATTTGTCCTTTTGATTGACTTCCTAACTTAGCATAATGCCCTCCAGATTCATCCATGTTGTGAGATGTTTCCAGGATTCATCATTGTTCTTTATTGTTGCATAGTATTCTGTTGTGTGTATGTACCATAATATGTTTGTTTATTCATCTGTTGATAGGTACTTAGGTTGTTTCCATCTTTTTGTTATTGTGAATAATGCTGCAATGAACATGGGTGTGCATATGTCTATTTTTGTGATGGCTCTTTTTTCTGTAGGGTATGTCCCTAGGAATGGGATTGCTGGATCGCATGTTATTTCTGTTTCTAACTTTTTAAGGAGGCGCTATATCATTTTCCATAATGGTTGCACCATTTTACATTTCCACCAGCAATATTTAAGAGTTCCAATCTCTCAGCAACCTCTCCAATATTTGTTATTTTGTGGTTTTTTTTTTTTTTAGTTCCAGTAGTATCAGGGTGAGATGTTATCTCATTGTAGTTTTGATTTGCATTTCTCTAATGGCAAATGATCTTGAGCATTTCCTCATGTGTCTATTAGCCACCTGAATGTCTACTTTGGTGAAGTGTCTGTTCGTATCCTTTGCCCATCTTTTAACTGGGTTATTTGTCTTTTTGCTGTTGAAGTTTTGAAGTATTCTATAGATTTTAGAGATTAAACTCTTGTTAGATATATCATAGTACCAAATTTTTTTCCAATCTGTAGGTTCCCTTTTTACTGTTTTGGTGAAGTCTTTTGAAGAGCATAAGTGTTTAATTTTTAGGAGCTCCTGGTGATCTAGTTTCTTTTCTGGTGTTTGTGCATTGTTAGTTATGGTTTTTATCCTGTTTATGCTGTATAATAGGGCCCCTAACATTGTCTCTATTTTTTCTTCCATAACCTTTATTGTCTTAGGTTTTATATTTTGATCTTTGATCCATTTTGAGTAAGTTTTTGTGTATGGTGTGAGGTATCGATTTTGTTCCATTTTTTTTACAGATGGAAATCCAGTTTTGCCAGGACCATTTATTAAAAAGACTGTCTTTCTCTATTTAATGGACTTTGGTCCTTTGTCAAAGATCAGCTGACCATAGGTGGATGGATTTACATGTAGGTTCTTGATTCTATTCCATTCATCTATGTGTCTGTCATTGTACCAGTACTAGGCTGTTTTGACTACCATTGCTGTATAGTAGATTCTGAAATCAGGTAATGTGAGGCCTCCTTTTTCCTTTTCTTCAATAATGCTTTGCTTATTGTGGGCCTCTTTCCTTTCCATGTAAAGTCGTGATTAGTTTTTCTATCTTGTTAAAGAGTGTTGTTGGTATTTAGATCAGGATTGTATTATATCTGTGTAATCTTCCTATCCATGAGCATAGTACATTTTTCCATTTATGTAGGTCTCTTTTGGTTTGTTGCAGTAGTATTTTGTTGTTTTCTTTGTACTGGTCTTTTACATCTCTGGTTAACACTTATTCCTAAGTATTTTATCTTTTTAGGAGTCTTTTTTTTTTTTTTTAATGCAAGTAGATGGTCAATCATTCCAGCACCATTTGTTTAAATGATGTATATATTTTTCTACATTAAACTGCCTTTGTACCTTTTAAAAAAATAAGTAACTACAATTGTTTGGGTCTATTTCACAGTTCTCTATTCTGTTTTATTGATTTATGTGTCTTCCCTTTCACTATACCACACTTAGTGGAGTTTTATAGTAAACCTTCAAATAAGGCAAAGTAAGCCCTCCAAATTTGTTCTTTTTATTTTATAATTGTATGGCTATTCTAATTCTTTGATTTTAAATGTAAATTTTATAATCTGTTTTTCTGTATCTACAGAACATTCTATTGTGATTTTGATTGGCTATATGCTTAATTTATAGATTATTTTGTGAAGAATTGACATCATGACAATATTGAGTTTTCCAGCCTATGAAAATGGTATATATTATAACTCCATTTATTTCATTTTTTTTTTTTTTTAACTTGAGAAGACAGTTGTCTAGAATCAACCCAGTACTGGCCTCTGTTCTGTCCAAGATTAGAAACTGTTACAGATCCCTAATATCTTTGACTATTGATAAGAGCCAACCAATAAACATCTACATTCTCTTTTTTCTTACTATGTTTTAATTTCTGCTCTCCCCCTCCCCCAGGTGTTATGTAGTATTGTTTTTATGGGTAGGAGTTCTGTCTTAGTTGATGCTTAATATGGGGATGGACACAGAAACATCCTTTAAGAGGTCTACAGATTCTGGATATTTTCAATTTTTGTCAGTATTTCATAGGTGAAAGAATAGGGAAGACTAAGAGAACATATAATAATTAATCAGACATATACTGCATTAGATAGAGGCAAGTGGTATGGTAAAACAAGCACAAAAGGGAGATAGAGAGTGCTGTAGGTGGCATCTTTTAAATGAGGAAAACTCAATATTCTCATGATGTCAATTCTCTTTTAAATGAGGTGTAGCTAGTGAAGGCCTCACTGCAGTGACATTTGAATAAGTTCCTGAGGAGCTGAAGGAACAAGCAATCCAGAGATCTAGGGGAAGATCATATGCAGGTAGAGGGAGCATCCAGTGCAAATGTCCTGTTGTACAAGTGTGCCTGATATGTTCAAGGACTAGCAAGAAGTCCAATGTGCTGGAGAGGAGGAAGCAAGAATGAGCCTAGTGGAGATGAGGTGGAAGAAGTACTACAGGTAGGCAGAGGGTGGTAAGCTGATTACCTTATTGGTACTGTGGATTTTGTGCTTCAGTGTGAATGAATTTGCTTTTTTTTTTGAGCAAAAAGCATAGCTAATATCTTCATGTTCTTGTCTTAGACCCAAGTGGAGGAAATATGCATTAATCAAGTAATCTTAAAAATAAATACAAACATAGTAATAAATGCTAAAATCTGACCCAGTCAAATTTGTTGTTACTTTAGGAATCAACATTTGAGTTTGGATTTGAAGGGTGAGTAGAAGTTAACTAACTAATAGGTGTAGTTTTTTTATTCCCCCTAAATTTTATATATTTTGTTGTTGTTATTGGGAATATACACAGCAAAACATACACCAATTCAACAGTTTCTACATGTACAATTTAGTGACATGGATTACATTCTTTGAGTAGCGCAACCATTCTCACACTCCTTTTCTGAGTTATTCCTCCCTCATTAACATAAACTCACTGCCTCCTAAGATTCCTATCTAATCTTTCTAGTTGCTGTTGTCAATTTGATCCCATATAGATAGTTCTTAAAAGAGCATAATGCTCAAGGCAGGCCTTTTTCACTAGTTAAGTTAAATTCTTTTTCGGTTTCAGGGTAACTTCAGGGAATATTTTTGGTTTAAGGTTTAAAGATTATCTCAGGGCAATAGTTTCAAGGGTTCATCTATCCTCTGTGGCTCTAGAAAATCTAGAGTCCATGAGAATTTGAAATTCTGTTCTGCATTTCCCCCCATTTTGATCAGGATTCTTCTATGGAGTCTTTGAACAAAATGTTCAGTAATGGTAGCCAGGCACCATCCAGTTCTTTTGGTCTCATGGCAAAGGAGGCGTTTGTTCACAGAGACAGTTAGCCACACATTCCATATCCTCCTCCTGTTCCTGACTCTCCTTCCTCTGTTGTTCCAGGTGAAAAGAGACCAATGGTGCCTTGGATGACCACTTGTAAACTTTTAACACCCCAGGCACTACACAATGAATTAGTAAGTAGAACAGAAGCACTAAACACATTATTAGGCCAATTAACTGGGATGTTCCAAGAAGCCATGACCCTAAACCTCCAAGCCAAAGATCCAAATCCCATGAGGTGTTTGGTCGTACATAGCAGCCTCAGCAGCTACTTTTTTTTGTCATTATTGTAAATATGTCCATCACACAACTTTTGCCAATTCAACTTTTTACAGGTGCACAATTTATTGATTATTAATTGCAATAATCAGCTGTGCAACCCTACCCTTAATCAATGTGATTTTTCCATCACCATTAACCCCCCTTTTCCCCCTCCCTCCCATCCCTGATAACCACCAATAAACTTTGGTCTCTATACATTTGCCTTTTCTTGTCTTTTTAAATAAGTGAGGTCATACAATATTTGTCCTTTTGTGATTGGCTTATTTCACTCAGCATAATGTCTTCAAGCTCCATTCATACCATAGCATGTATCAAGACTTCACTTTCCCTACTGGCTAAGTAGTATTACATTGTATGTATGTACTACATTTTGCTTAACTATTCATCTGTTGATGGTCATTTAGGTATCCAAATTCGAAAAGAAGAAGTAAAATTATCTCTATTTGTGGATATGATCCTATATATAGAAAATCCTGAACAGTCTACAAGAAAACTCCAGAGCTCATAGAGAAATTTGGCAAACTTCAGGGTACAAGGTCGCCAAATGAAAATCAGTTGGTTTTCTATACACCAACAGTGAGAAATGTGAAAGAGAAATTAAGGAAACAATTTCATTTACAATAGCATCTAAGAGAATAAAATACCTAGAAATAAATCTAACCAGTGATATGAAGGACATTTACAATGAAATCTATGTAACAGTGCTGAAAGAGATTAAAGAAGAGTTAAAAATGGAAAGATATCCCATGTTCATGGATTGGAATACTTAATATTGTTAAGATACCAATAATACTCAAAGCAATCTATAGATTCAATGCAACCCTGATCAAAATTCCAACAGCTTTCTTTACAGAAATAGAAAAACCAATCCTCATCTTTATATGGAATGGCAAGAGGCCCTGAATAGCTAAAGCAATGTTGAAAGAGAAGAACAAAGTAGGAGAACCCACACTTCCTGATTTTAAATCATACTATATAGCTACGGTAATCAAAACAGCCCGGTACTGGTATAACAGTAGACACATAGACCAATGGAATAGAATTGAGAATCCAGAAATAAACCCACACATCTATGGTCCGCTGATTTTTGACAAGGGTGCTAAGTCTGTTTGGTGGGGAAAGGTGACTCTTTCCAATAAATGGTGCTGAGAAAATTGGATTTCCACATGCAGAAAAATGAAACAGGATCCATGCCTCACACCATAAAAAAAAGCAAGTTCAAAATGAATTAAGGATCTGAATGTGCAAACTAAAACCATAAAATTGTGAGAAGAACAAGCAGGGCCAATGCTGTCAGGCCTAGCTTTCAACAATGGATCATCTAATAAAATAACAAAAGCACAAACAGCAAAAGACAAAATAAATAAATAAGACCTCATAAAAATTAAAAATTTTTGCTCATCAAAAGACTTTATCAAAAAAGACAAGCTACTGACTGGAAGAATATCCTCAGAAACCATATATCAGAGAAGAATTTAATAACCAAAATATATATAAAACTTTGACAACTTAACAACAAAAAAAGACAAATAACCCACTCATAAAATGGACAGAGGACTTGAATAGACTTTTCACCAAAAAGGATATTCAAATGGCCACCAAACACATGAAAAGATGCCATTAGCCATCACAGAGATGCAAAGCAAAACCACAATGAGATTCCATTTCATTCCCACTAGGATGGCTAAGATTGAAAAAAAAAAAAAAAAAAAATTGTTGGCAAGGATGCGGGGAAATTGGAATCCTTATCCATTGCTGATGGGAATGCAAAATGGTACCGTTGTGGAAAACAATGTGGGGGTTCCTCAAAAACCTAAAAATAGAATTACCATATGACCCAGTAATTCCACTCCTAGGTATATACTCGAAAGACGTGAAAGAAGAGACTGAAAAAAGAGACTTGTACACCAATGTTCATGCAACACTATTCACAATAGCTATTCACAATAGCTAACAGGTAAGGAATACAGGTTTAATAATAAAATGGCTTTGTTGAGTATTGCCACTCTATGAACACTGTTTTCAACACTTTACTGGGATGAACACACTTAATCTTTTTTTTTTTAACTTGAAACTTGGCTCTCATTATCTATACTTACTCTTTTGTTCAATTCTAGTAAATGCTTAAAGCAGTTCCAGAATTCCTAACCCATACCACTGGGGCAAACACATTTATTAACTACCTTACGTTAAAGCATTTATGTACGAGTTTTGTTTGCTTTTTTGTAGACAGTAGCTGTGCTAGGGATTTCGTTCTTTCTCTTTTTTCTTTCTTTCCTTCCTTTCTCTCTCTCTCTCTATTACTTTCTTTGTTTATTCATTCATTCACTCCTTTATAGTACTCACTCCCCATCCTTAATCCCTCAGCTCCTGTAACCACTAACCTACTTTTGTCTCTATGAATTTGCCTATTCTAGATATTTCACATAAATGCAGTCATACAATATTTGCCCTTTTGTGTCTGACTTATTTCACTCAGCATAATGTTTTCAAGTTTCATTCATGTTGTAGCATGTGTTGGAATTTTATTTTTTATTTCTTTTTATGGCTGAGTAAAATTCCATTGTATGTATGTACTGCATTTTGTTTATCCATTATTTGTTGATGGACACGAGTTGTTCACACCTTTTGACTATTGGGGATAATGTTATGAACATTGGAATACAAGTATTTGTTTGAGTTCCTGCTTTCAATTACTTTTGAGTATACAGTATACCAAAGAATGGATGATATGGTAATTCTGTTTAACTTTTTGATGAACTATCAAATTGTTTTCCATACTGGCTGGACCATTTTACATTCCCACAAGCAATGAAAGAGGACTCCAATTACTCCACATCCTCACTAACACTGAATTTTTTTTTTTTTTTTTT
>NW_004444144.1:4039989-4048110 GCF_000243295.1 Trichechus manatus latirostris
TGTCCTCATATTTTGATTTTCCTTTTCAAGATAATTTTGGCAATTCAGGATCCATTGCATTTCAATTTAAATTTGAAGATTGTTTTTGTAATTCTTCAAAAAAGGCTGTTGGACTTTCGATGGGGATTGTATTGAATCTGTAGATTACTTTGGGTAAAACTGACATGTTAACAATATTAAGTCATTCAATTCATGAACAGGTTATGATTTTCCATTTATGTAGGTGTTCTTTAATTACTTTCAGCAATACTTTATAGTTTTTGACGAACAAATCTTTCACTTCCCTGGTTCATTTTATTGTTAAGTACTTTATTATTTTTAATGCTATTGTAAATGAAATTGTTTTCATAATTCCCTTTTTAGATTGTTCACTTCTGGTGAATAAAAGCACAACTAATTTTTGTGTGTTGATCTTGTACCCTGAAACTTTGAAGAATTTATTACCTCTAGCAGCTTTCTAGGAGCTCTGGTGGTGCAGTGATTAAGAGCTCAGCTGCTAACCCAGTAGTTTGAATCCATCAGCCGCTCCTTGGAAACTCTATGGAGCAGTTCTACTCTGTCCTATAGGGTTGCTGTGAGTTAGAATTGACTCGATGGCAAAGAGTTTGGCTTTTGGTTTAGTAGCTTTCTTGTGGATTCTTTAGGATATTCTACATATAGGATCATGTCATTAGCAAATAAAGGTAGTTTTACTTCTTCCTTTCCAATTTGGATGCTGTTTCTTTTCTTTTCTTTTCTTTTGTCTAATTGCACTAGGTAGTATTTTCAGTACAATGCCTAATAGCATTTGTGAAAGCAGGATTCCTTGTCCTGTTCTTGGACTTAGGGGGAAAGCTTTCATGTCTTTCTCCACTGAGTATTGTGTTAAATGTGGGTTTTTCATAAATATTCTTATCATGTTGGAGTATTTCCGTTGTATTCCAGTTTTCTGAGTATTTTTATCATGAAAGCATGTATTTTTTTATATGTCTTTTCGGCATCAATTGAAATTATCGTGTGCCTCTTTTCCTTGGTTCTATTAATGTGATGTATTACACTGATTGATTTTCTTATATTGAACCACTCTTTAATTCCAAGATAAACCCCATTTGGTCATGGTGTATAATCCTTTTAATATGCTTTTGGATTTGGTTTGATAGTATTTTGTTGAGGATTTTTGCATGTATATTCATAAGGGATATTAACCTGTAATTTTATTTTCTTGTGGTGTCTTTATCTGGATTTGGTGTAAGGGCAGTGCAAGCCTCACAGAATAAGTTAGAAAGGATTCTCTCTTCCTCTATTTTTCAAAAGAGTTTGGGAAGGATTGGTGTTAATTCTTCTTTAAATGTTTAGTATTCCCCAATGGAGCCATCTTCCGGTCCTGGGCTTTTCTGATTTGGTAAGCTTTTGATTACTGATTCAATATTTTCACTTGTTAAAGATTTATTAATGTTTTCTATTTCTTCTTGAGTTAGTTTAGACAGTTTGCATGTTAGCAGAAACATATCCATGTCATCTAATTTGTTGATGTTCAAGGGAGATACAATTATTGCCTTCTATAGATAATGAGACTGAGGTCCACAGAGGTCAAGTACTTGCCCATCTTCTCATATTTAGCAGATGGGGAAGATGAGACACAAAACCAAGAAGGCAGGTCACAGAAAGGTTGCTGGCTTTAGATAAAGAAAAGGATGACATGCTGGGTCCTCAGTCTGTGAAATTCCCCTTTCCACCCATTCTAACTTTCTGTTTCATACTCATATTTCAATACTTGTCTCAAATTTTTCCCTCCTGGAATTTTCCCATCTCTCTACCTACAGTGGACAATCTCTGAAATCCTATAGGAAGGATAATTGTTCCATGATGTCTATTTAATAAATAAGTACACATTATTATGTTGCATTTCATATTATTTCCAAGATAAATTACTTATGCAGTTTCACATTCCTTTACTTTAATTTTGCAAATTGATTGTAAGCCCCTAGGAGATTGAAACTATTGGTTCTTTGTGCCCCATATAGTGTTGGGCTTGAAGTAATATAATAATATTCACCATATACTGGAACAAAACAGAAATGAATAAAAGAATAAAAAAAAACTAACAATCCCAATCCTAGATATATGCCCGGAAGAAGTGAAGACAGGAATACAAACACCAATGTTCACTGCAGCACTTTTCACAATATCCAAAAGGTAGAAACAAAAATGTCCCTCAGTAGATGAATACATAAACAAAATGTGGTATATAGAAACAATGGACTACTACTCAGCCATAAAGAGAAATGAAGTCTGATACATGCTACAACATGAATGAACCTTGAAAAGATCATGCTAAGTGAAATAAGTCACCAAAGGGACAAATACTGTATATCTCACTTATGTAAAATAAGCTAATATATAGAAACCAAAGATTATCAGTGGTTAACAGAGTGGGAAGCAGGGGTAGGGAGGAAGTTTTGCTTAGGGAGCACTGAGTTTATGTTAATGGTAATGGGATGATTTGGAAAAGAATAGCGAGAATGGTTGCACAACTTGAAGAATACAATCAATGTCACTGAATTGTACAAGTAAAAATTGTTGGGATATGTTTGTTTTCTTATGTATATTTTCACCACAGTAAAATAAAAAAATAAAAAAAAAAAAAAAAGAAGGAGAACAGAAGAGGAAGTTTCCGAGGTCTCTAGTGGCTAACACCTTCATTTGACAGATAGAAAGACTGTAGTCCAGGACAAAACCCTCATCTATTGGCCCTTAAGTCAAAAACAGTTTTCAGTCACTCTCAAGTATTATTTCCTTCTACTGCTTTTAAGATCTCAAAATGGGATAGGATCCAGCCACAGAGTAGGTGGGCAAGTGGGTAACCCAACATAAACGTGGAACTCTAACAGGAGATGCCTGGGCACAAGAACAGCCTGGAATCTAAAGCAAGAAGTGAGAGTCTAAAGCAAGTAAGAGAGGAAAAACACACAATGATGTTAAAAAGGGAATGCTGAGTCAGGTTTCTGCCCCTGACTCTCAGCTTCTCTGTGGTGCCTGTGACTCTGAACTATTCCTATGGACAGGTAAGCAGCAACACCTGGAAGGTATGACGTGTGTAAGACAAGAGAATCAGTTCAGTTAGTTTTGGGTTGGAAACTACTGGAAGCTTGGGTGGTGTAAACCTTTTAGGGGAGCAGACTGTGTGTCTAGTTGTGGATTTTGCTCTCAGCTGTCAGTGTGACTTTATCCAGGTTATCCTCCATTGTTTAGGTCTAAATTTCCTATTGATTAAGATGAGAAAGTTGCATTTTCTGTTCCTGATAGTCTATGTTTTTTTTCACCAATTTTTCCCAGAAATAGAATGATGTTCTTTCCACACAGAACAATCTTGGCAAGTTTGTCTTTCTAACCAAATTTCCAACCAAGACTGTTACTACTTCCAAAAAGAACAAAACCTGTTGCCACTGAGTCTATTCTGACTCACAGTGACCCTATAGGACAGAATAGAACTGCTCCATAGGGTTTCCAAGGACCGGCTGATGGATTTGAACTGTCAACCTTTTAGTTAGCAGCCGAGCTCTTAACCACTGCACCACGAGGTCTCCAGTTACCACTTACCCAACCAAACCCATTTTCGTTGAGTTGATCCCAACTGAAAAATAAGCTTGTCATTATCACTTGTTGTACATATCTGTAAGTAGTGGGAAGCTTCCTCCTACCACTTCCTAATTCCTTCCCTGAAGAGAGATGTTAGTGACAGTCACCTGCTTGGACTCTCTCTTATTCTCTTTCGGTCCCTCTATTTACTGTGTCCTGGAGGAAGTGGAGTGACTTATCTGTCTGGTGATTTTGTGAGGAAAAATTGGGTATGTATAACACAATTCATTTCTTTCTCCTTCCCGTTACAAGTGAACTGCCTGGAAGAAGTGTATATTCTGTTCTGCTCATCCATGTTATGGGACTACTGCCTGGAAAGTCCTGCAGTGGACAAACTCTGCTGTGCACGTCTGCCATTTCTGGGGTTCAGTATTAAGAAGTTACTCACACTAAGATATAACATGCTTATTCTAATAACACAGTCATCAATAATGCAGGGATTATTTTCGCCCCTATATGCTTTATTTCTTTCTTACTATTTTTCAGCAATTATAAGATTTTAATTTATCTGAAATTGAGATGCGTCTTAAAACTGATGACATAAAAGTTTTATTTGAAACATTTAATTTTTTCCTTCTCAACAATAAATAAAATAGGGGTGTTCTAATAGTTGGTGGCATCTTCCATTTGATGAAATACAACACAATCTTAATTGGTTTAGAAATGTGGTGGGGATCAAGCAGTGCACATTTATGGCCCCAGTAGTGTCACATTCTGGAATTAAGAAAAGCACGTAACTTCTTTGTGATAGCAAGGACAAAAACATTCATTTGGAGTGCGACAACATTTGCAAATGTGTTTTGCAATCCAGCCAAGAATGCCATGTTATATAGGAAATGATATCTAAAGTAACTTCACTTTTAAGATTATATCTTATTGCTTCCAAGTAAACACTGCCCCCTGCCAATCACTCAATCTCAGGTTTTCAATGTATACAAACGCTGTCTGCACCAATAAAGAAAAGGCCCAGGGACTTTTAAATGATGCTGTTAGTAAGAGCTGTCAATTCTCTTTATTACATTGAGTGAAATATATTACCTGTTAAATGATCTTTAATGTGCTTTACTTAATCACTAACATAAGAAATCGAATCTGTAGCTCCATAACATCTGGTAACCTCTGATTGTTTTTTGCTTTTTCTCCTCTAAAAGTAGAGCCCTTATTTAATGAAAACTGTTCAAACAATGCAACTTCATTCTCTGTGTATATTCTTGAAGTGCTTAGAAAGAAAAAAAGACAGGTTAGGCAAAAAATAAGTTTTTCAGCTTTTGGTACCCACTATGAGGAGCCCTAGTGGAACAATGGTTAAACACTCAGCTGCTAATCGAAACATCAGAAGTTCCACCTACCAACCACTATGAGAGACCTAGCGATCTGCTCCCCTAGAGACTGTTGGTGGTGGTGCCATGGAGTCGGTTTGCACTCATAGCGACCCTATGTAAAACAGAATGAAACACTGCCCCGTCCTGCACCATCCTCATAATCGTTGCTATGTTTGAGCCCATTGTTGCAGCCACTGTGCCAATTCATCTCCTTGAGAGTCTTCTGCATGATGTCCTTCTCCAGGGACTAGTTCCTTCTGATAACATATCCAAAGTATCTGAGATGAAGTCTCGCCATCCTTGTCTCAGCCCACATACTGAAGGCTGCTACACATGCAAGAACAGGCAAAGCCATGGAGAGACTCCAAATTCAGTCACAGGTTGAAAGATTAAGAGTAGATAGTGTGATAAATACTAATAAACTGAAGGAATGCCTGCCTGAGAAGGTTATCTCTAAACTGTGATGATTATTATAGCAAAGACACTATAGAAAATAAACTGCCTAGAGAAACTCCAATCTCAATGTAAAGTTTTGCTGGATTTTGTCTTTGTAATTGGTTGGGGGGTGGGCGGACAGTAAAGAAGCCGAGTCTATCTGTGTTTTCTGTACTCAGATAACCTGAAGTGAAACCGAACCATTGTTTGGCCCAACTCAAAAAAAAAAAAGAAAGAAAAAGAAAAACAGAGTTCATGGTCAACTCTCTTATCCAGGCAAAAGGCTTAATTGGTGGAGAAAATAAGACTTCACACATGCTAAGGAAAAACACTCTATCTACTTACTTTTTCACTCATGTGTTTGAATAGGCAAGACATATTTTGAGTTTTCCATTGTTAAATTAGCAGAATAAATCTCTTTCTGCCATATCTGATCTTGGTAATTACTAACAAGCAGGATCAGTGAACAATCATGAACAACAGAAACATATATTCCATCCTTGATGATAGTAGGACATATCCGTAAACCTGAGTTATGATATATGAATATAGAATGATAAGATGGTGACACTTGACTTAGCAACTAGAGAGAGATGAAAAATAATTAAAGCTCCTCAGAAGGAAATCAGAATTTAAAGTACACCATTCCAGCTACAAACACCCGCCACGCTCCAGGTATGGAAATATCAAGTGTTGCAAAAAAAGGTGGGTGAGGAATAAAATTGAATGTTTGTGTAAGAATCATTAGATCCTCAGGTCCTTACCTCTATCCCCTCACCTCATACAAGAAGACTGTCTTTTGCAACCCTACAGAGATTTAAATTCTGGAGAAGATTGAACATGTGCGGCTTGAGGGAAAACTAGGCATAGCAACCAGTCTGGACAAAGTTCCAGACTGAAGAGAAGGGTTTATTTCTACCTCTGGTGATGGCGGATTATATCAGTGCAGTGCAGTCTTCAGGCATAGAATACATTTTAAAAAATGGACAAAAATAAATCTAATTAGAGGGACTGAAGAATTACAAAGGCGCTTAGAATTTAGGGACCCAGGATTCTGGAAAAAAGATGCGTAAAAAAGTGAGCAGTCAGTGCTGTTCTTCCTCTTGAACACTTGCTGATACACATGTTGTGACTGAGAGATTGAGGTGAACCGTGTTATTGGCAGTCTCAAAGCTAAAGAGACAAAGACTGGAATTCAGGATCAACCAAAAAGCATTCTTGGTCAATATCCAAGACTTTCAGTTGGAAGCCTCTGAAGAGTAGCAGCCAAAGACTAGGGAAGCCTGCACCTGCGAAGCCCCAGTACAAACTGCAGCCCGATGTCAAATCAGCACAGTTCTTGAAAACCTTGAGGTAATGTGTCCCTATATGAACTACCTGTCAGAAGCAAAAGTCAGTCCCTTCTGTAGCAAGGAAACGTCATCAAGAAATTCAGATCAGTTGTTTGGTTTATTTCAAATTATATCAATTATCAAAGTTATTAACACACAGTTGTATTCTTGCTGAGGACTTTCCTGATAACACTATCTAAAATGGCATTCCCCTCCTAAATTTCCTCTCAGCTCTTTCTTCATTTTTCTGTTTAGGTCTTTTCTCTAAAGCATCATAGATTTTAGTTTTTATGTTATTTTCCATCTCCCCTACTACAATGAAGCTGCTCATTGGTATAAGTGTTTTGTTTATCACTATATCACTAGCAGCTAGAAGAGTGCTTGCTTAGAATTTGCACCCAGTAAGTATTTGTAGAATAAAAAACAAAAAGGTTCATATTCATTTACACAATTCCTTCATGGGAACAGATCCGAGGGATATATACCAACAGTCTAATTGTGGCAATGTCTAGCTGGTGGGAGATTGTAATTTTTTTTCCCTAGCATTTCTCTATTTTCCGTGTTTTTTACTATTGCCATGTAATATCCATATATTTTCTCTGAAAATAGTTTTTAAACATGTTATTGCATTGCAATACACCAAAATAGAAAAGATTAAGGTCTTATCCTATTACAGACTAGATTATCAAACTCACAAATAAATTACTAAAAATTATGAATGATCTTTTAACACTATTGTGCTGTATATAATTGTATTATCTCCCGTGGTCTCCATTTTGACAAACCTGTGAGCTTTCCAGGTTAGGCTGGATGACTGAGGTTATGGAACACAGTGAGGTTAGCCAGGCTGTGTAAAAATTACTCCCTCCAGTCTGCTCCCACAGGCCAGCACCCTACCATTACACAGGACCCACCGAGACATAGATACAGAGAGTATCAAAGCTAAAACAAGATTCTGATCTGGAGAATATCTTGTACATATGCTGCCAATTTATTCTATAGTCAAATTTTCTTTTATTATTGTTCACCTACAATGATTAGACATTTTAAAATATTTGATTTAATTAAAAAATACTACCTAAAATTAGTAAGTAATGATTAATTATATTATGGCTGTCTTACCAGTAGGACATGACTAGTGTTTATTGCACCACACAAATTTATTGATTCCAGCATAAAACAAAACAACACGATGCTTTATTGACTTGTATAGCTAAATCAAATTTCTATGTAACTTTTTAAAATGTTAAAAACATCTTTCAGAATAATATTAATATTTTCATGTATATCTGTCATGCATTTAGTTGTGTCCCCCAGAATATGTGCCCATTTGGTTAGGCCATGATTCCCAGTATTGTGTGGTTGTCCTCCATTTTGTGATTGTAATTTTATGTTAAAGAGGATTAGGGTGGGAT
>NW_004444144.1:4051570-4052874 GCF_000243295.1 Trichechus manatus latirostris
ACTGTGCATGTAGAAATTTTTGAAATGGTGTATCTTTGGCTATGTGTATTTTCACCAAAAAAAATGTTGAGAAGTTAGAGGGTGGACATGTTGTGGGGTTGTTAACCAATGTCATGGAACAATATGTGTACTACTGTTTCATGAGAAACTATTTGTTCTGTAAGCCTTCACCTGAAGTACAATTAAAAAAAAAACAAAACACCTTGCTATGCAGGAGGGTGCTATTGGCAAACAAACATAGAAGGCGTGCATCATTTGCATAAAAATATGGCAAATAAACAACAACAATGGGAAAAAAAGCAAAGAATCCATCAGATATTTGAATAATTTGAACAAAGTCCCTAGCATGAAGGTTAGGGACTAAAATAAATATTATGGAAAGAAACTTTAAAAAATAAAAATAGAGCAGAGACTAGAAGAAACTTTAAAATGCATTGAAATGTGTTGGGGCACATAGAAATATATTTCGTTGATGAAAAAGAATAGAATGCTATTTAAAAAGGAACATTTATATACAAAGAACAAGCTATTGAAAAGATTAAAAAAGAAGATTGATATAAAAAAATGAACAGAAAGATGGGAAGAAGTTCATGAAATATTCCAGTAAGTAGAATAAATAGCTGGAGAGATAGATATCAAGTGAAGAAAAAGTAAGCAAAACTAAACGAAGCAAAAAAAAAAAAAATACAATCAAAACCAACAGGTCCAACATATGATCAATAAGTATTATAGGAAAAACAAGGGGCAAAATGAACAGTAATTGGAGAAAAATTCCCAGCACTGAAGAATATGAGTTCTGAAATGTAAAGGACCGTGAAGTGCTGATCACAATGAGTGAAAAAGACTCACCACAGTAAACACACCTTTCCAACTGGTTAGAATATCAGGATAAAGAGAAAATTCCAAATGCTTCCAGAGAGAAGTAAAAAGACATGTCAGATACAAAGAAGAGGAGATGAAAATGTCATTAGACTTCTTAGTAGCAACAGTGAAACAAAAGAACAAGAAATCCCTCCAGAATTTTGAGGAGAAATTATTTTCATCCTAGAATTTTATTCTCAAATTATCTCTTAAAGGAGAGAATAGGTAAAGACTTTAGTGCCATGAAAATTTCAAAACGCTCATATGTCCCTACAAGCTACTTGAGGATGGCTTCTAAAATATCAGGGACATATTAACAAAGAGGGAGGTATGTGATCCAGGAGACTAGGGATTCAACGAAGGGATGAGGGAAGATGATTGTCAGGATAGAGGGAAGTCTGGACATGGCAAGTAGGCAGCAGAGGTAAGAGGAGGCAGGCCAG
>NW_004444144.1:4052974-4053975 GCF_000243295.1 Trichechus manatus latirostris
CACAAATAAGATAAATTATAGCAGTAGTCATGAATATACCCCTCCATCTCAAATACACTAGGCCCAGATGGTTTTATAGGTCAGTTTTAACAAACTTCATTGGCATATCATTCCTTTCAATACACACTGTTTCAGAATAAAAAAAGAAGAAAATGTATCCAACTCATTTGTGGTGTTAAATAATCCTGATAAATGCAAAATGATAATCTAAGAAAAGAAAAGTTTAAGCAAATATCAGGCATGATTACACAGGTGAAAAGTTTCTAAATAAATTATGTATAAACTAAATTTGCATTGTACCTGCATTACAAATAGGTGGAATAAATCGAATTTACCAGAATCCATCAATATAATTCATCGTATTACCATAGTAAAGAATAAAAACCTAATAAATCCTACTATATATTTTACTATATTAATAAAATAATGGACACAAACCTAATCTGAGGGGGGAAGTAGTCAATAAGATTCAAAACTCACTATATACAATATAATTTACTATATTAAGCATAGTAATAGATAAACACAAGTTGATGGAAAAAGAAATAGCATTCAGTAAGATTCAAAACATTAAGAAATAAAAAACTTGTATGAAACTAGAAATAAAAGGAAATTTCTTTAATCTAAGAAAAAGGTATCTACGTACCACACTTCCACAAAAATAAACATAATTATAAGATATTGGATGTGTACTCATTTAAGATAAGAAAAAAGACAAGAATAGCTTGGTTACTGTTACGCAACTGGGGATTCTATTATGTAGTGGAAAAAGAAATGAAGTATTAGAATTATTAAAAAAAATTGTTACTTATAAATTAAATACTAGAATTCTTTATACAGAAAATGTGCAATAAGCCACAGTAAAACCAGTATAACTGAAAAGAGGGTCCAGAAATAGCTGAATAAATTTCAAGAAACAAAACCTAATAGCAATTTGCAGGTGAAAATAATATATTTAAAAAACACCATATTCACTTAGGGTGGAATATAAAATATATATG
>NW_004444144.1:4055056-4056571 GCF_000243295.1 Trichechus manatus latirostris
TGAACATCAGGCCCATAACCACAGTAATTAAAGAATCAAAGAGAGGGCTTTAGGAACATTTTATAGGTGGCACATTCCCCACAATGCAAGAAAATAATCAACAGATGTCTCATCAGCTCATGAACTTTATTATATCCTTCATCTCTGATTATTTCAAGCATCACTCAGCGTTCCAAATAAGCAGAAGAGTAGGCCAGTTGTGAAGTGAAACACAGCAATATTTAGACTTTGCAAGGCTCATCTTTCAGTTCAGACAGATGGTTGTCATTCCTTTGAACATATATTGCATCCAGTTTAAATTGCATGGTGATTTAAATGTGCTTGGTGTCTCTCCAAGACCACCAGAAAGATGACACCATGTTTTGAGAACAAGGTTGAATTTACTGGAAATGATCTTTGGACAAGTGTGACCTGGGGCAACTCCAATCACAACTTTCCCACCTCTAACATAGTACCAAGCAACTAAGAATTTTCCAGTTAGAAAAATAACAGTTACTAGTCAACTTCAAAAAAGTCTCCAGAAAAGCACCACCTCATCAAGGATGTTTTTAAATGCACTTATAATTAAGCAAATGGAAATCACTGGACAGGCTAACATTGAAGATATGAACTTATTTCTATTCTAGTGAGAGTTTTGACCTAAAGAAGTGGTACTCTGGTGTTTGTTTTCTCTAGACTGTTTAAGTCAGTAGCCCCAAGGGATCCTGCTGGTTGGCTACTTGAGATCTTTTTTAAAAAGTATGTTGGTATCTCTGCTTTAGGGTTTAACTTCAAAATTATTTTTTCTTTTGATCAGACATATTAGAGTCAAACTGAATTTCATTAGAGTCATTTCCTCAACAACAATTTATCAAGCACATTATTAATCTTCCAGAATTTTAGTATAAACAAACAAACAGCAACAGCCAATTTGGAGGCCATTAAAATGAAAAACGGAGGTGAAGTATTGGCTAATGAAATTGTTGAAAATGGCATTGCCACGTGACTGAGAGACACTGGAAAATTCAATACTTTTGATCTTTTTTATAATGCACACATGACAAAAAATACATAATAGAGAAAAATATAGCAACTTATTTAAAAACAATAATGAAGATTGGTTATTTTCATGATCCACTGAGTTGATGATAAAAAATTTCTTTAAAAATACTTTGCCTAAGTTTGGATCATTATTATTTTAAAAATTATTGAGAAAGTAAAAATAATCTTCATCAACCCAATGTGTATATGTCATTACAAAATTTTAGGAAGGCTCCCTCATTCTCTATGGCAAGTAGCAGTAGTCATGAACTTCAAAGTTAGAGAAGATTGTATGTGATTCATGATTTTTATTTTTTATTGTACTTTAGATGAAAGTTTACAGAACAAGCTAGTTTCTCATTCAACAGAGAGTACACATAGTGTTTTATGACATTGGTTAACAACCTCGTGACATGTCAACACTCTTCCTTCTCGACCTTGGGTTCCCTATTACCAGCTTTCCTCTCCCCTCCTACCTTCTAGTCCTTGTCCCTG
>NW_004444144.1:4058720-4059905 GCF_000243295.1 Trichechus manatus latirostris
TTTTCTGTTTTCTCCCCCTGTTCTGAACTCCAATCACTCCCAAATGTGTGCTTTTGATTTTATTCCACATAATTCTCAGGGTTTCTTCATTTTTCTTCTTTCTTTTTTCTGATTTTTCCTCAGAGTTGCAGCCAAGTATCTGTCTTTAATTTTGCTGATCATGACTTCTATTGTTTCAAACCTACTCCACAGCCCTTCTATGACACTGTCCATTTTTGAAATCTTGTTGTTTATCTTTTGCATTTCTAATTGTTGTTTTTGTATGACTTCTAGTTGTGAATTTATTTTGGCATTTTGTTCCTGTATTATTTTCCTGAATTCTTCCTTTGTTTTGTCTGTATTTTTTTTGAATTTGCCTGTTTATTCCATGAATTTGTCTCTTTTTTCCTCATTTTTGTCTGTTTTTTGCTTCAACTCTTGGATAGCTCTGAATGTTAGAAATTTGTATTCTCTATCAGGTAGTTCTAATGCCTTTTCTTCTAGTTGAAAGTCATCCGGTGTTTTATTTTGGATGTCTACTGTAACCATTCACTTTGAAAAGCAAAGATGTCGCCTTGAAGACTAAGGTGCTCCTGACCCAAGCCATGGTATTTTCAATCGCATCATACTCATGCAAAAGCTGGACAATGAATAAGGAAGACCGAAGAAGAATTGACGCCTTTGAATTGTGGTGTTGTCAAACAATATTGAATATACCACGGACTGCCAAAAGAATGAACAAATCTGTCTTGGAAGAAGTACAACCAGAATGCTCCTTAGAAGGAAGGATGGCGAGATTATGTCTTACATACTTTGGACATGTTGTCAGGAGGGATCAGTCCCTGGAAAAGGACCCTGGTAAAGTACAGAGTCAGTGAAAAAGAGGAAGACCCTCAACCAGATGGATTGACACAGTGACTGCAACAATGGGCTCAAGCATAATGATTGTGAGCATGGCGCAGGACAGGGCAATGTTTCGTTCTGTGGTGCATAGGGTCACTATGAGTCAGAACTGACTTGACGGCACCTAACAACAACAACAACTGAAACCATCTTGTCCTGTTTTTTTTTTTATTGTCTGCTGTCTTCAGGACATTCAGTAGTTATTTTCCTCATTTATTGATTGTACATTTGCTGGTTTCATCCTGCTTTTTTGTTTTATTTGGCTATGTCTGAGCAGGCAGGCTGTGCGTTCTTTGTTGTTTG
>NW_004444144.1:4060749-4069546 GCF_000243295.1 Trichechus manatus latirostris
GCGGGGCAAATCCAAGCAGCATGGGCTGAAGCAGGTGCCTCCTGTGCAAGAGAATGCAGCTGGAGGGAAGCAGAGGAGGCCAAGTGGGAGGGCAGAAGGGTGGCGGGGGGGAGGTGGGAAAGTGTACATTGTTGGTTATCAGTTGTTCTGCCTCCTGCTAGGTGTCTCTAATGATTCTTTGGGCTCTCTATAGTCCTCAATAAATCCCTTTCTGACAAAGTTAGCTAGAGTGGATTCTACTGTCTGCAACTTAAATTGCTGACCAATATGCCAAACTATTGTACGCTCAGCATTATAGAGGAAGTAAACTATGAGGTCACCTTAGACAGCTGCTTTATGCCTGATGAACAGATTCTAGGGAGCCCTGGTGGTACAGTGGTTAAGCACTCAGCTGCTAACTGAAAAGCCAACTGTTCGAACCCACTAGCTGCTCCACAAGAGAAAGATGTGGCAGTCTGATCCAGTAAATACTACAGCCTTGGAAATCCTATGGAGAAGTTCTACCCTGTCCTATAGACAGGGGTGGATCATCAAAGAGGTAAGGTAAGCATAGTGCTTATCGTGTTTATCAGGTCGTGTGTAGTAAACAATTTCACATTTTTTTCACCATGTCAAAGATTCTGCATCTAGGTATGGCTGGCATGTCTCTCTCTCCCAACCACACAGCACCTTCCTACAGAATCAAAGCCTCTCTTTAAATTTACAATCCTGACTGGGGTGGATGACCTAGTAAGCAAGGTAAGCATAGGCATGCTTGTGCTTATTTACTAATCTGTAGTGAAAATGTTCACTACAGATGATCTGGTAAGCAAAGTAAGCACTGTGCTTACCTTACCTATTGGATAATCCACCCCTGCCTATAGGATTGCTATGTGTAATAATTGACTTGATGGCAACAGGTTTGTTTTCTGTTTGCTTGTTTAACAAATCCTAGGAAATCTATAAAGTTCTGGGTTCAGTGATAGAATTGAGCTATAGTTTTTCTTTCTAACATTCACCTACACCTCAGCATGAGATAACTTTCCTGAAAGGTACAAAGGGGTGAAACTAGAGTCAATGTTCTCAGTTTTTGCTTGCTGTTTGAGGATCTTGATTTTCTAATATAATACATGCTTGGTTCTTTCTCAAGGGACCATATTCTGCCCAAAAGAAACAAAACCAAGCCCAAAGCCATGAAGTCGATTCCGACTCCTAGAGACCTGATAGGGCAGAGTAGAACTGCCTAATGAGGGAGAAATCAGTAAGCAATATTCTGGAAATATCAACTTTATTCAAGCTTTAGCCCATGTTTCATGTTCTTTTCACTCAAATAAACTTTCTCACCTAAGGAATTGCTACTGTTTTTTCTTTAACAGCAAGGAAATAGGGCCCTTCTGTTTCTTTAAATAGTCCCTGAATGGCACAACCAGTTAAGCACTAAGCTACTAACCAAAAAGTTGATGGTTTGAACCCACTCAGAGGAGCCTAGGAGGACAGGCCTGGCTATCTGCCTCTGAAAGGTCACAGCCTTGAAAACCCTATGAAGTGCAGTTCTGCTTTGCACACATGGAGTATCCTTGAGTAGGAATCCACCTGATGGCAACTGGTTATTCCTTTAAATTAGGATCATCTTGCCCCTTATTTAAACACGTGCCCAAGTTAAATGGATCTTCTCTGTTGTGGAAAGACTTCTGGCCACCTTTAAATCTATTTCTTTTTTATCTTGTAGCCAGCTGTCTAACTGAAATATATACATGACATAATTCTCCTCAAATTATGTTAACTTATTCAGGGAAAATAATGATACATAATTTTGAGATGTTATAACATGAACCTGCATTTTGATTCCATTTTGCGTTTTCTTTTCTTAGGCTAAGTTAAATTTTTATAAAGGAACAATATAACAATTCTAAAGGCAATAGAATATCACACCTTCTGGAAAGAATCCTGACACATTCTTGAACTCATCTCCAAAGTAATTACATGGGAAACAGCTAGCAAGTTGACCACGTTGGCCAGAACAATTAGTTTCTTGTGTTCTCATGAATGCTTCATCTCCCAAAGCCACAGGGAGAAAAGAGACTTCGGTGTGAAAGTAATGATGGTACCAAAAAATAATAAAAATGACCTGGCTGTAGAAAAGTGGGCTGAAAAACCAGTCTGATCAATGGTGCCAGTCATTTCCAGTCCCTTTTGATTTACTCCTTCTGGTTTTCTGGTTGAGATAATAAAAACAAACAAAAAAGAATGGATGTGTTTTGAATTAGAGATTGTGGAGTTCAGATGGCGTCCATTAGGAAGAAGATTGAATTCTTGCTCAGAGTAAGCCGTATAAAATCTTTTTATTTTTATTCTGGAATCTCTCCTTGATTTAGGCTTCTAGGAAGTTGCATTCAACCTTCTTATTCATTGTAATTTTTAAAAAAATTTTTATTCAACATCATGAGTATACTGAATGGGAAAAACAAGAAAATTAAGCAAGATTCCCAGTTACCTTCACGTCCTTCTACTGTTTTCTCTTCTTGAGAATTCCAGTATCATATACTTGCATTATATAATGCAGATGGATCTTTGTTTCTCTAAGCCCCTGTTGTGGATTGAATTCTGTTCTCCCCAAATGTGTTGGAATCCTAACCCCTATACCTGTGGATGTGATCCTGTTTGGAAATAGGGTTTTCTTTGTTATGTTAATGAGGCCTTATCAGTGAAGGGTGTGTCTTAAACCTTAACCACTTCTGAGTTCTAAAAAGAGCAGATTCGACACTGGAGCAAGCACAAAGAGGGGGAGAGGAGAAGAGAAGAAAGAGACAAAAGATCTTACCCTGGAGCTGACAGAGAGAAAGCCTTCCCCTGTGGCCCGTGCCCTGAATGCAGACGTCTAGCTTCTAAACTGTTAGAAAATAAATTTCTGTGCTTTAAAACCACCCACTGTGGTATTTCTGTTACAGCAGCACTAGGAAACAAAGATAGCCCCTAACTCAGGGATCCAAGGATCCAGTTTTTGTTTTGTTTTGTTTTTTTCCTGTAAAGGACTAGATAGTAAATACTTTAGGCTTTGTGTATCATCTGGTCTCTGTTTCAACTACTCAACTCTGCCGTACTGAGAAAGCAGATATAAACAATACAAAAACCAATGGCCATGACTGTCAAACTTTCTTTACAACAACAAGCACTGGGCTGAATTTGACCCCTGGGCTGTAGTTTTCAGACCCTTGCCCTAACTAACAAGAACACTAGATCCCTAGTTGTAAAATTTGAAAACCTCTTTGGAGAAGAATTTGGTGGATTTCCTTTGTCAGTCAAATAGCATCGAATAATACCAGAAAAGGCACTGTTTTTGAGTTAGAGGCTAGAAAGCAGAGGGATTTGAGTTTATAAAAAAACAAATCCAGACAAGCAAAAGCCAGTAAAGCTGAGGATCTGTTGTCTGGAGTAAAATAAAAAATTCAGGCCATGCATATGTCACAGATGTAATGATGGGTAGGAAATAAGGAAGAAGAGTTAAGCAGCCCCAAAATAGAGATTATGCAGAAAGGAAGTTCTTGGCACTTGAGGAAAAGTTTTGCTTAACTAGATAACCCTTATGTGAAACAGGGCCTAGTAGATACCTAAAACTGGAAGGGAAGCTGCTAATGCAAAGGAAATCTATTTCGATCAGGAAGCAAGAGAGTAGAGATCTCAATAATTTCTGACATTCATATTGCTTCCTAGCAAATTAGGGAGGAAATGTGCTGCGTTTAAAGAGTTCTGAGTCACCATGTTCAAGGATGTCCTCATGGGCCCTTTCTTCCACTCTAGACTCTCTCTTGCTCACACATCATGCCCTGCCTGTACATTGCCTCATGCAAATGCGTGACATCTATCCTGTTCTGCTTTCCTTCCAGCTCCCGTCAGAGGAACACGTTTGTGTTCTAATGTAAGGCCTGCTGACCATTCAGATTTAATAAGCTGAAACAATACTAGAAAGTGATTGAATGAGTTTTAGTTAAAACTTAGCTTAAGGGGTTCTACCGAGAAACACATGGTTTGGTTTCTGTTCTTCTTTGAAAGGTAATTCTTTAATATGGTAGAAATAGTACAAAACTCCCACTGATTTAGTGTTCACTCCATTACCTGAATTGAATCTTCATGTTGGATAGCTTCTTCTCTAACCTGGTGGATATTGCCTTGGCAATGCGTGTAAATTTGATTTCTTTCTTTTCCTTTTTTTTGTGGACTTAGTAGACATTTGAGCTGAAGATGTTTGGATATATATAGTTTTAAGCAGTGTGCTTGGAACAGCCAGATTGAACTTTTGATATCCAAACCTCAGTGTAGGTAGGTTACACCGTAATTCAAGAGGTTCCACAAACAGCATGGGGGCTGATTTCCCCAGCTGTTAGCAATAAAGGCAGAGATGGGGATGTTTTAGGATGCAATTTTGCTCTCCCACAAATACAGGCAAATTCCCCCCCCCAAAAAAAAATTCTGTTTCTAACTTCCATATCTCTATGATTAAGTTTTGCAGCTCTGCTACTTCAGAAACAAAAGGCTTTAAAGTTTAAACCATTCTCACAGGACGACGTTCCTCTTAATGATAAATGGACATGCTTCAAGCTGGGAGGTTAAAAGTGAGAAAAGCTAAACTAAAAGTATCCTCACAGCACAGTGTCTCGCTTAATGATAAATGGCACAGTTTCAACTTGGGAGGATGAAAGATTTTACATTTACTCTGAAGCAGCACAATTGGCAAGTGTCTGCTCGTACTGATTACAGATGTGTCTAAGTAGGGTAAATGGCAGAGTATAAGCTACTATTGAACTGAAAATGTGTCATTATTTTTTCCTCTCTTCTGGAAACCACGTTGTGTACTGCTTAGGGAATCACTTATATTGTTGTCCATGGGAGAAAATTCTGATTAAGCAAATATAATAATTAAAATGTTTGATTAAATCTTCTGTTTTTTTTTTCACACAAAATTTTAGAAAAAGTAGGACGACCATCAACCAAAATCATCAACTGCTTATTCTCCAAAAGCTTATGCTTTTGAGCATTTTTAGCTGGAAATAGTCCTCAAAGAACTTTCCTTTATTTTGGTCAAACACATCACATTCAAAAGAAGAAAATTACCACAGAATTTGTTAACCAGATTCTTGTGTCCACAGAACATCTCAAAAATGTAAATATGATTTGCTTTCTGCCAGAAGAAAAGAACAAGAAAGAAAGAAGACACAAGTCATCTTTTGAATATATTCAGGTGTAATGATGGTCAGTCACCTTTATGGTTGGATTTTCCTTCAAAAATTTGTCATATGAGGATTATTTTTCCCATTTCTTGAAAAGAGCTATCTGCATTTAGCCTACCTTCACTTGCATATAATTGAAATTATTAGAGAGTAAAAGAGCATGTAGAGTCAGTATTGTTCTAAAAACTTGAACTACCATTTAAAATGATAATGTGAGTTATTCTGAGATGCTTAACAAACTAAAACTTACAGTGAGAGGCAAACATGTGAAAACAAAAGGAATGCCTGTGAAACCTAGAAGGAGCCCTGGTGGGGCAAACGTTAAGCACCGTCTCTTTCTTGGTTCACTGGCCTGTCCAATGCTTTCAGGACATCTTGGCCTCCTGCTATAATTCACTCCCAAACTTAGACATTTAAAATCAACCATTTCCCTTTGCCTCTGCTTCTTTGTAGGCTAAAAATAAGGTAAAGAAAGACAAGGAAATTGAAATTGCTTCGTGACTCATGCCCATCAATTTCCAACTATGATGTAATCCTCACAGTACTGTCATAGAGTATTGACAGAAACCCTGCCAGGTTCCCAGATTGGACTGCTCCTTCAGTACTTCTGCTCCCATGTTCCCCCTGTGATACCGAGGCCTACCTGAACCAAAACTAGGCTTGCTCTGCCTTTTGAATACTGTGTCACACCCTGTCCAGAGCCAGGTGAGTTCTCCCTAAATCTAACCTAACTCTATCTTCCCAGTCCAAGAAAGCTCCGTTTTACCACATGCACAGCATGTCTTAACTCTTCTAGAATAAATCATTCTTAGTTTCTCTTTTGTTTTTATGTAGGCAGATACTGGCTTTAATATAATTATATTAAATGGGTCATATTTTGTTGAACGAGTATCGGGTTATTTCCTTCTTTCCTTTTCTGTCTTTTTTTTTTTTTTTTTGAGAAATACTGATTCCGTCCATCCACTTTTCAGGCGGTCATTCAAAGAGAACCCCTGAGACTCTTCCTGCGTGTTAACGTTTAGCTCAAAGTCTGTTACCCATGGAACCCATGCTTTTACACATTCCATTTTTTTTTTAATCAGTGTATCATATTCATATAATGGTTTTATTAAATCTTGCAATGTAGGACAATTCTTTTTATATTTAGGAAGGTCTCAGCTATGATGATAGCAGCATTACAATTCCATTTGTGCTGAAGGCAACGAGGACATGTAGATACTAAAGACTGGGGAAAAAAAGAGAGAAATATGTGGGCCTCCAAATCCAGTGTATAATGCAACACAGGCCATTTCAGTGTATCCAGCTTGGGAAATAATGACTTATCAGGCTAGATAGCTACCAACTACAGTGTGGGTGGCTGTTCAAAATGAGAGCAGCTGTCCATGCAGGACCCAAGTCTCCTTTTGTGTTATACATCTCTGTTCAATTCAGCTATTATGAAAATAAAAATATCTTTGGTGCTGGATTTTTATGCAATGCCTTTGTTCCAAAGACATTCAACAGTTCATTCAGTCTCTTTTTTTTTTTTTCTGATAAGGTTAATTGTTATAATAATAATGGTAATAAACTTAAATAGTAACATTTATTGAAAAGTTACTAAGTACCAAATTATACTGTATTAATTACTGGATTGTAAACTCATCTGAGTAAACTATAATACTAATCTTCATATTATGTATGTGTGTGTGTGTGTGTGTGTGTGTGTGTATATATATATCAGGGCCCTGGTGGCACAGTGGTTAGGCATTTGGTGCTAACCAAAAGATAGGCAGTTCAAATTCACCAGCCACTCCTTGGAAACCCTATGAGGACAGTTCTTCTCTGTTCTGTGGGGTTGCAATAAGTCGGAATCGACTCAGTGGCAGTGGGTTAGGTTTAGTTTCGTTTTATATATATACATATGATTATACATTGGGAAGCTGAGGCATGGAGACACTAAGCAATTGGCAAAGAGTTACCCAGCTAAGAAGTGATAGAGTTAGTCTCCAGATCCAGATCTATTTTATTCCAGTGACTTAAATGTAACTCTACCTTGTTCTGTGTCTCAAAAGGATGGGGCACTGCCTTTCAAACATACCAAAGAAAAACCAACTCTCCATCCAGTAAAAGAGGTATGTGTTGGGGCCGGGGGTGGGGGGAGGAATTCTGCGGTACTCTTCTGAACCTGCTGGTTATTTTCTAATAGCTTAAAATGTCGAAAACAAAAAGGGGGAGATTTCCCACTCAGAATCAGGGTGGTCTCCTCCAGTACGTTTCTCAGCAGGTCATGTCCATTTGCACCTCTGTGCATTTGCTCACACCTCCTCCTCTTCCCCATCAATTCAAACCTTCTAATTGCCTCCAAGTCTGTTTCAAGTACTGCTTGCTCCAAGAGGTTATTCTGTATTATTCCATTCTAAAATGACTGCTCGTCAATTGCTTTAAACTCAACTATTGAGATTAATTGTGAACATATTATATTCCCGACACTCTCACAAACATTATCGCCTTTAATCATCACACGATCATTTGAAGCGAAGGTATTTTTATTATTATCAATTCTGTTTGGCAAATGAAGGAATTGAGGCACTGAGAAAATACATGCTTTACACTCCATGTCAAGTGCAAGTAAATGGTGGGGCCTAGTTTTGAATACAAGGCTCTGACACCGACACCAAGACTACTATATTCTATTGCTTGTCCCTTGAAAATGTACCTTATTTCAATTATATTTGTGCACTTTTAATATAAGTTATGAGTTAAACTAAGATTAATGTATGCCCATTTTGCCTCTCAAATATTGAAGGATTCTCACTGAGGTCAAGGCCCAGGTCTAACACTTCTCCTGGGTCATTCAGACTCCTCTCACAAACATCGCTAGCAGAAGATTAACCAGTTGAGCCAACTAGTATTAGGCAGGCTAGAGCTTACTTCCTGGATACATCTGAAAATTGTGCTTGTGGGAATGTGGCTTTGAGCATGCTTTTAAGTTAATGGTGTGTGCCTGTCTTAGTTATCTAGTGCTGCTATAACAGAAATACCACAAGTGGATAGCTTTAACAAACAGAAATTTATTCTCTCACAGGTTAGGAGGCTAGACGTCTGAATTCAGGATGCCAGCTTTAGGGGAAGGCTGTCTCTCTGTCAGCTCAAGGGGAAAGTCCTTGTCCGCTTTCAATATCCGTGGGCCTGGCATTCCTTGGAGAAGTCCATGTTATGTTGACATCAGTCTTCCCTGGGTCTAGGAAGTTCTCAGCAAACGTATGCTACTTCCAAAGAATGGACTCCTCTATGGCTCAACTTTCTTGGTGGTAGAAGGTCCCTGTGGACTAAATTATGACATGGATGGAGAGTTGTTATACCCCTGAGACAGGACAGTGAAGGTTTATTGCTGGTTTTGTCAGCCAAAGGCAAACTGCTTCTGGTGTTCCTTGGAAAGTGGTTTCAAGAAAAAGGCATTGACCAGATCAATAACTACATACCAAGTATCAGGTGATGTATTAATTTGTTCAAGCAATAAAAGTACATCTGGAACAGCAGCTGCAATTGGAGTCATCACCTGGATAGGTTTACAACAATCAGCTGTCATTCTCCAAGATCCATCTGCTTTTTGC
>NW_004444144.1:4070697-4071682 GCF_000243295.1 Trichechus manatus latirostris
TGATAGAGTGGCCGTGACTCTCTAGTCTGATAATTCAAGTTAGATTGTTGTTCCCTTGACCTAGAATTATTCTGCTTGTACAGATCAAGTAAATATTTAGTAGAGTTCCTATTTATTTCACTTCTGGGGGAACCATGACTAAATAGCCAACACCAGAAGTCTATATGAGTCAGACTATTCTGATTTTTGACTCCACTGTCCCTTAGCGGTTACTTGGTAACCATTCCAACTTTGTCTTTGTTGATTGCGTGCCACCCCTGTGCCCCGCCCCCAGGGTCCAATCAGCCCCTTGTAATTAGTTGTCTGAATTCAGTTAGGGCAGTTCCTACTATCAACTCTGACTTACATAAAATAGCAGTCACAGCAGTCTTCAAGGATGCTGGGGTTCCCTTCACAAATTTGTTCCTCACAGTTGTAGTAAAAGGTATGTTCTCTGGGCACTTCATGGGTGGGTCTGGGGGTCTAACCTGATAAATCCACTCTAACATGCCAGTTTCTCTAAGTTTTTGGATACCTTCTTCTACAGTATAACAAGGCAGGTCTGATACTTCAGCAGGATTTAGTGTAGGCTACTGTGTAATCCATGCTTCAACAAACCAACCAAATAAACTACTAGATCCTTTTCTAAGCTCTAGAGCTGAAATATTGAATGAGGATCTGTGCTTAGTGGGCCCATCTCAATAAACTCAGACTGGTCTATTTTATGTTCTTTCCACTATTATCCCACACTCTTAGTAGCTATTCCCACACATATTCCCCAGATTTCTCTTCGTACATATTAGGAAAGTCAAGCAGTTCTTTTGGAGTATAGTGTGCATCCTTCTGGGTCACATTTTGTACTTCACCTTTTGGAGCTCACTGGGAATTAAGTGTAGTTATAGGTCTACAAGGAAGAATGAGTGGTGGAGGTGGATACTGGGAACATTCAACAATGTCTTGTAAAGCATCTGCCCCAAGAGATTCCCTAGGCGATGACTCAGACTCC
>NW_004444144.1:4073568-4075129 GCF_000243295.1 Trichechus manatus latirostris
AAACAAAGCTTCTTTGGTGAGTTTCAGGTCTCAATGAGTCAGATGGGATGCTTATTTGGAAAAATGTCAAATGGCTTCATCCATTTTTGCCTATGCTCAGTCCTAGATATGACATTCGGGCATAAGGATAACAATTATTACTGCCTTTGTTTTCTGCACCTTAGCTGTGGTCATGTGCCTCAGGCCTGGAAGATTTGCCCCACAAGTCACGGAAAACGAGATTCTGTTTTTGATTATTGGCAATCAACCAGCTATTTGCAAATGTAAACCCAAACAGCACACTGTGGAAAACATTTTGTTTCCCTAAAGAACCATTGATACTAACAGCTCAGCAAACAATCAAACTATACTTAATTATTCACTATAATGCCTTTTAGTAGAATACCAACTTGTCTAATTTTCATTAGCTTTATATGGCTTTTTGCTACTTTGTTAAGGCTTAGGCTTTCTTTAGAAAACAAATCAACAGAGTAGGTGGTTATGAGAGAAAAACGGTTTACTGTTTTGTAAAGATATATAATCCTAAAACCCAATCAGAACATGGGCAGTTTTGAAGCAAGCTGCATTGGGAGCTTACTGAGGATACCTCCTCACAGGCAAATCTCCCTGCCTTGCTGTCTTCCAGTTTTTCTGTTTGTTTTTTCCTATCCAAATAAGAATATCCTTTAACAATTTACTCTCCTGAACTCTTTTTTTTCCCTTGGGGGGAGTGGTACATGAGCTGTTAGCTGAATAAAATTGGCACAGGGAATATAAGAGGCCACTGTGCAAACACAATCCAATGTATTAGTTTCTTTTCAAACAAAGAGAAAGTGCATATAATACAGCTGTTCCTTTGATTCTTTTTATCCAGTGTGTTATAGCTGTATTCTTACATGCTCAAGCCTTTACTTTTAATGAAGTATTAAATTCTGTACGTTTCTGAGTGATGCCAAATTTGATTCTATGGAAATAAAAAAAAAGACACATGCCAGCTATCTATCTGTCTATCTATCTACCTATCTACCTACCTACCTACCTACTTATCTATCTATCATCTGTTTTTTTTTCTTAGCTGAATTGGGAAGACCAGAAGTGACAGTCAAACCTTTAGGGTAGTAGTACTGAAACTTGAAAGTGCATAAGAATCCCCTGGAGGGCTTGTAAAAAGACAAATCGCTGAGCCTCATCCACACAGTTTCCTATGGTCGGGAGGAGGCTTGGGAATCTGCATTCCTCACAAGTCCGCTAATGACGCTGATGTGACTGTATCAGGGATACCACTTCGAGAACCACTACTCAGGAACATCTTGCTTGCAGATATATTATTTTTTCTTGCCCATCTTATGCACTATAAATTTCTAAACGTTAATGTCCAACATATATCATTTGGAAGATTTTTCATAAAGTTCTATTCTCTGGGTACCCTAAAGATAAAAAATTGAAACTGGCAGCAAAAGGCTCACATTCACACATTTTGAGAATATTTTGGAACTGAGGAGTAGCAGCTCGCTTTTGATGTGATGCGTCTTCTCCAGTTATTGCGATTTATTTGTTTTTAATTTCTTGTGTCTAAAGTCAC
>NW_004444144.1:4076735-4077493 GCF_000243295.1 Trichechus manatus latirostris
ATTTTAGTACTTAATTTATTTTTCCCTAAAGCTGAGGTAGTGACTTATCATGCCATGGTACCTTTGTGGACAAAGATTTCACCGCAAGTGTGTGACTGAATACTGATGAGTGTAAAAGATGTGATGATGAGTTCAGTCTGAAGGAAGAATAAACTGAGTAAAACCTTGCAGGGTGGGGTGATACATTACAATTAAGAGATGTAGCTTATCAAGAATTTAGCAGCAAGGAAAGAAGGCCTGTTTAATGGACTTGCAAGAAAGGCATATTATGGGTTTGATCATCACACTGAACTGTTTTAGTCAGACAGTGAGATTCTGTAGGACAGCCAAGTGACAAGTGTAAAAACACTGGATGCTTTCACAGACATTGTGATATATTTTTATTCTGGAAGAATAATAGAGTTGTAATTATTGCTGTCTTGTTTTGCAATTATTTAATCTATTCAAGCTAGTCTTCTGTTAAACTCCAATATTCAAAACAACTACTCAGTACAAAGGGTTGAAAACCCTGGTTTAACTGTATTTGATTAAAAATTAGGAAACACTCTTTCTTATTGTACCAATGGACTATAATATAATTTACCTTCATAAACTTGGCTGCTAACCAAAAGGTCAGCAGTTCAAATCTACCAGCTGCTCCTTGGAAAACCTATGGAACAAATCTACTCTGTCCTATAGGGTGGATAATCAATGGACTGCAATGGGTTTAAGCAATAGTTCACAGGTTTTTAAATATGTAACACTTTGTTGAAAGCTAG
>NW_004444144.1:4082470-4083449 GCF_000243295.1 Trichechus manatus latirostris
TGAGCTCAGTTGTAGAGCTCTCAAAGTGAAACAGATGCCCCTGCAAAGGATCCAGGCTCCATCCATCTTTTTCTCCACCATCTTTAGCCCCTGACTTATGACTTCACCGTCAAAATATGGCGTCTTCACCTATAGACATGGCGTATACATTACAGGCTGTAAGAAGAGGAGATTGTGAAGAGTTATTTTACTAGGAAAACATTCTTTACATTGTTCCACCGTTATTTTACTCAGGAAAGTATTTTTCCCTACAGGAATTCATAACTCTATCATTTTGTTTATAAATGTGTACATGACTGTCCATGTCCAAGGGAGGACCGAGTGTGAGAAAGGCTGGGAAGTGAAGTTTTTACCGGATATCATACATCCACAGCAAAATCAAGATTCCATTCATATGGCTAGAGGGAATGGCTATTGTGTAGGGCACTATAGTGACTGCCACAAAAGACTAATGCAGACATCCAGATGAGAGGTGATTAAAGTCTGCAGTAATCAAGAATGAGTCATTTCAGGAAATATAATTGAGATTAGCTCTAATAAATTTCACTTATTTTTTTCTCACAGACCTCTTTACTGCCAGGCAGCTACCATGGAAAGTTGCATGCTAAGTAAAGTGCCCATACTTCTGAAAATACCAAGTCACCGGGAAAAAGCAATAATAGCCACAACGTCTTTGAGTTATATCTTTGTTAGTAGGTTTTGAGTGGCTTCAACACAATGCCTGACCGTAGAAGATCTACTGTGGATTTGAGGGCACAGAAAAGATTAGGAAAAAAAAAAAAGTCAAACTTCTGAGGCTAAGCCATGCTCCTCATTATTTTATTTTTACAATAATGCAGAGAAGTTTGCATTTACTAGTAGTTCTTTAAACCATCTCCTCCTTAAATTTCATTTAAGAGTCCATGTTTTCCACATCAAAATATAGAGTCAGATTTCCTTAGGCTTTTTCTCAGGAATCTGATTTTTCCTTAAATATTAC
>NW_004444144.1:4085636-4086522 GCF_000243295.1 Trichechus manatus latirostris
GTCTCTGGGAAGACTTGAACCTCCAAACTTCTGTTCAGCAATGAACACATTACCTGTCTGCATCACCCAGAGAGCCCACTTTACAAAGCTTAAAAGCAGACCTTGAAAGGATCAAACTCTTTCCAAGTTACTTTACAACATCTCAGAAGAGAGCTCAATATTATTTAAAGAAATTAAAAAATATATGCAGCACCCAAAAATGTAAATTCATAAATTCTGGCATCCAATCAAAAAAGACCAATATATAAAGAAGCAGAAAACTATGAGGCATATGAAGAATAAAGTTAATCAACAGAACTAAAGATCAAAAATGACTAAGATGATAAAATTAGAAGGGAAGGATAATAAAACATCTATTGTAAATACACTCCATATTGTTTAAGAAGGTAGTGAGAAGTATGTGCATGATAAGGAGATATATGAATATATATATGATATATTTCCATCCTAAATCAAACTTGCAGAGATAAAAATTATGATGTATCAGACGAAAAATACACTGGATGTGATTAATGGTAGATTAATACTGTAGGAAAAAATTTTTAAAATTTGAATACCTAGTAAAAGAAACTATCTGAAATGAAATAGAGATAGAAGGAAGACTGAAGAAAAAAATGAAAAAAGCATCAGTAAACTGTACAAAAGCATTAAGTAATATAGGTAAGTAATTGGAATATCATAGAAAGAGTGGGAGATGGGACAGGGGGAAAATATATAGATATATAAAATAATGGCCAAAATCTTCCAGATTCGATGCAATTAGATCAATGAACTCCAGAGAGAAGACATGAAAAAATTCACCAAGGATCATTATAATTAAATTTCTTAAAATAAGTGATAAAAAGAAAATCTTAAAAGCAGCCAGAGTAAAAAGACATTACCTACT
>NW_004444144.1:4088002-4092259 GCF_000243295.1 Trichechus manatus latirostris
ATAAAATTGTTTCTGAGTCTCGGACAATCCTAAGTAAATCCCAAGTTGTCCTAATAGTATATCTTTGATGACTGAATCATTTAGAATGTAACAGGAAACCTGAATAAGACTTTCCCTCTTTTCTGTTATCAGGAAGCCAAACCCTTTCTCAGAAAACTTCAGGCAAAAGTTTCTTTATGTCTCATTGACCCACACTGGCTCATGTGACCCCTGTGGCTGCCAGGGAAGCTACATGGTGCTTGAAGACTCTCTTGTCCTAGGGGGATTACCAGGGAATGTGGAGATAGGGTTTTTATTAGGAAGCCAAACAGTATCTACTACAGTAGCATTAATTTTTGATGGTTGCCAAATGATAAATTCAATTTCCTTCCACCTCCTGATTGCTAGTGCAATCAGCAAAGCACAGAACAAAATGAGTGTCTTAGATATCTAGTGCTGCTATAACAGAAATACTAGAAATGCATGGCTTTAACATACAGAAGTTTATTCTTTCACAATTTAGGAAGCTAGAAGTTCAAATTCAGGGTGCCAGCTCTAGGGAAAGTCTTTCTCTCTCTGTCGCTTCTGGGGGAAGGTCCTTGTCATCAATCTTCCCCTGGTCTAGGAGCTTCTTTACATAGGAAGCCTGGGTCCAAAGAACACACTCTGCTCCCGGCGTCTCTTTCTTAGTGGTACGAGGTCCCCCTGTCTCTCTGATTGCTCTCTCTTTTATAGATTAAAAGAGATTGACTTAACACACAATCTAATCTTGTAGATTGAATCCTGCCACATTAACATCATAGAGGTAGGATTTACAACACGCAGGAAAATCACATCAGATGACAAAATGGTGGACAATCAAAAATACTGGGAATCACGGACTAGCAAAGTTGACATGCATTTTTTTGGGGGGACACAATTCCATAACAGTGAGAGTGTGAGGAAAAGGGAGAGAGAGAGGAAGAAAGAGGAGGACAGAGGAAGAACATGCTCTTTAGGCAATGAGTCCACTCACTTTTAGTCATTTTTTATCTGAATTATTTCCATGATGTAATAGTCTCCGCAAAGCAGTCATGGGTGCCCATAGGAACTGCTAGTTTGGCAAATGGGTAAGAATAATTCCTTTTTCAGTGTAATTGTTCATCAGGGAGCCGATGACAGTTTTATTGAATTAGATACATAAATGAGTTTATGGTTGGAGAACACTTGAGGGCAAGTCGCTAGTAGTGGGTGATTACTTTCGTATAATGCACCTCACTCATCAGCAGATAAAATAAGTGAATATGGAAACAGCTAAAGCAATATCTGAGTGTTCCCCATCCATTTTAGGCAACTTTTCTTTGTTTCACTCTATAATATCATACACTTCAAATAATATTTTATGGATATGTGACATGAAAGGGATACCTTATGCTATTGGGTCCCGTCTATGCCTCTTGAAAAGCTGATCTTTGAATTATGTAACCACAGATCAATTTGGAAAATGTTTTTTAGGCAAGTCTGTGTGATCCAGTCTTTTACCAATAATGGCTTTCAAACTGGCAGTTTTAACAGAGCCCATTTCTGTCACTGGTGCATCAAGCATATTTCCATTTGCTGTGTCTCCTGCTGAAAATGGCCTTGGTTCAGGTCTGAATCTGACTTTATCTCATAATTACTAAACAATGGGAAACTGAGAACCTCCTTTTCTTTTCCTGGATTTTCAAGTGTCTCTTCTCAAAAGGTCAAGCAATGCTGATTCAGGGAGCTCCTACTAAATGTGCACAACAGAGAAGAAAGTCTCAGAGTTTCTTCAAGGCAATGAGGGAAGCAGAGGTGTTCGGGCCTGAAAGACAGAGAGGCTTTAGTGGGATGGTTAGAAGTTTCTTGACTAAAGGGGAAATGGGCTGAGCTTTCTTCCCTGAAATAATTTAAACCAAGTCATTTTGTCACTGTGGCATAAATTAGAGCGGGCTGAAACTGTGCTGATAATTCTGAAATAAGAATGAGCAGAGACGTTGAGGTTTTTGCCATTTTTTTAGCATTATTTCATTCCATTCATTCATTTCAATCTCTGTTTTTCTTCTGTCATCTCCTAGCCTGACACTCAGCTCCTGCTTCCTGGTGTTCCGCATTCTTATTTTGAGATGATGGTTGTCTTGTGCTTTCATAAACATTTTACTAATCACACTTTAATTCCTGTAGGTGTGGATGTGGTGTGGGCATATGGAACATTAGTCTGAAGGACTGATTCCTTTAGCTAAACCCTGTCTCCTACATCATCAATTTTCCTCTCTGCTTAATTATTTCTGTCAGCATACCAAAATTATCTAGTAATCTCATCTTCGCAAAACATAAATGATACCTTGGGTCACCACTCCTAAACCACACATGCCATCTAGCATGTCATCCCCCTGGTGCTTCATCATGCCCTGATCAAGGCTCTATTATCGATCATTTGAATTATTGTGTTAGCCTCTGTACCCTTTTTCCTCTCAACTGTAGCACTCTTGCAATCCATTTTCTACTCAGCATTCATAGGCCTTTTCACAAATGAAATCATGTCATAAAAAAATAAAAAATTAAATGGCTTTCCTTTTATCCTGAATGAAATCCAAACTCCTTTCCTGATCAATAGGACCTTGTATGCTTTGGCCCTTACCTCATTCCCCAATGTTATCTCAAACCATCTTCCTTCCTCCCCAAAACATGAACCTAGCAATATTTCAACTGAACTAGTTACTCTTTTGTCCATTGAATACTTCAAGATGTTTCTCATTTCAATTTTCTGTTTTTCCTTCTTGGAATGCTCCTTTCCTTCCTCTTAGAGTGACTGGTGCCTCCTTATCTGCTCATCAGATCTCAGCTCAGCTATCACCTCCACAGAGTGGGCTTCCTTCCTTTTGTAGAAATGCAGCCCACAAACGCCCTCCCTGATTGCAGTTACTCTCATGGAACCTTAACACATGTGTAAATATTTTGCTTATTGATGTCTTAGTTTATAGTGACTGCTGTTGCAGTCACACAAAAATAATAGACAAACACACCCATATACATACTCTCAACACAAACGGAGGCCCCATAGTAGCAGGCATCTGGCCCATCTGCTCACCTCTGTATTTCAGTGACAAAAACATTGCCTGGAGTGTGTGGGATGCATAATAAATATTTTTGAGTGAGTCTTGTTTGAAATTTGGAGTTTGAAAAAAGGAAGGAAGGTAACATTAGGTTAATAATAAAAGCTAACATGTACTGAATTCTAATTATACTTAGGCAAGGTTCTAAACATCTTCAAGTAGTAACGACGTTCGTCTTCAGAACAATCTTATGGTGTGGGTCCCACTGTCGTTCCCATTTTGTGGAAGATGAAGGTAAGACAAAAGAGAGATTCATAAACCACCTAAGGATACAGAATCAATAAGGGTTAGGGCCGAAATTCCAGTCCAGGCAGTCAACAATCTATGTCCTGAATCTTAAAGTCTATTCTAAAGCTCTTTTTAGTGGTTTCAGGCTGATTATCTCAAGGAGAAGTTGCAAGACTTCCATTCTGGAATTTGGAAACTCTGAACATCACTCAGAAGGTTTAGCATGTACCAAATTACCATTAGCAGGTCAATGATCAATTTTCCAGTGAGAAAGTGGCAATATCTGAGGGTTAAAATGAGAAGAGGAAGCAATTAACAAATATTAATCAGACTGAAAATCAATAATTTTGACACATTTCTCTGTTGCCAACTCTAATTGCTGCAGGAGGTCAGAGGAGAGGGTGTCTAATGGTAACTATACATTAGCATCTACTTGACCAAACACACATTTTAGAGGCAGGGATAGGAAGGAAGTAAATAAAACATTTTTTCACACTTCATTGTAATCCATCCCATTCCAATTTGCCCATTCCATTCTATTTTAAATCATTCCACTTCTAATCTTAACCTATTTCATCATGTATTATCTTAATCCATCCCTCCTGTTCAGTTCAATTCATTCAACTATTGCTGAATATTTTCAAAGTATAAGATACTTCATTTGATGCTGGGAGTTAGGCAAGCAGTAAGGATTATAAAGATAAAATGGATTGCTTGTCTTCAAGGAGGTTAAAATCTAGAAGAGGGTATATAATTCACATTACGAGGGACCAGTCCCTGGAGGACATCATGCTTGGTAAAGTAGAGGGTCAGTGAAAAAGAGGAAGACCCTCAAAGAGATGGATTGACACAGTGGCTGCAACAATGGGCTCAAGCATAACAACTATTGTGAGGATGACACAGGACCAGGCAGTGTTTTGTTTTTTTGTACATC
>NW_004444144.1:4096230-4120242 GCF_000243295.1 Trichechus manatus latirostris
GAACCAACTTTTGGTTTTGTTGATTGTTTCTATTGTTTTTCTGTTCTCTATTTCATTTATTTCTGCTCTTATCTTTACTATTTCCTTTCTTCCAGTGGTTGTGGGCTTTTTTTGCTTTTCTCTTTCTATTTGTTTGAGTTCTGTAGTTAATGTTTTGATTTTTTCCCTTCCTTCCTTTTTGATATGTGCATCTTTTGTTATAAATTGTCCTCTGAGGATTGCCTTTGCTGTGTCTGAAAGGTTTTGGTATGATGTGTTTTCATTCTCATTTGATTCTAGGAATTTCTTGATTCCATCTTTGTTTTCTTCTATTACCCAGTGATGTGTGAGCAGGGTATTATTCAGTTTCCATGTAATTGATTTTTTTTCCTTGCTCTTTCTATTGTTAATTTCTACCTTGATGGCATTGTGGTCAGAGAAGATACTTTGAAAAAACCAATCACTCTTAAAATTTCTTTTCTTTTTTTTTTTTACATAGGTCAGATTTTTGGATTGGGGTATTTCAGATTATAGTGCAGTCATTGCAAACTTTATAAATTTTACAAATTTATAAATTTTACATATTTCATAAATAATTGAAAAATTTACTGCAAACACTTTATTTTCATTGTTTTAATTATATTTCATTCTCTGAATGTGCTACTACTTATTTAGTAACTTTCTTAATGACTTTTGACTTACACTCTTAAAAAAAACATGGGAAATGTCAAACTATACGAGTCATGACACCTGAAGCTGTTTGATCCTTACTCATAAGCTAAGTTTCTCCTCGGCCTCCAGGTTCCATCTCTTCCGTCGGCAGGATGTTTTTACCAGCCTCCAATAAAATACTCTAATACTTGCAATCACATCATCATTTCTGATCTTGCCATCTTTTCTGATTCTCCTATATTTTCTGCTCTTAAAATTTTGAATTAGTAAGTTGTGAAATTCCCCACTCCCTCTCATACAAAATACACTTTCCCCTATTCCCACCAGTCTCCCTTTATGTACGTAGATCAAACTTCATGATGCTGACAGCTTCTTCACCTGAACTTTTAATTATTCTTTCATTTTACAATTCATTTGTGCAGAATGAACACATGCATTTGCTCATTTGTGTATAAATTTATGCATTCATGTAATCATTTTCCGCAAAGTGTCTAAGGATTTACCATGTACCAGCCACTGTGCTAGCTGCTGGTGACACCCAGGTGAATAAAGCACAGTTCTTTCCTTTGCAGAAAAGAATGATGTTTGATGTAGTTGTATTGCTGACTTGTGTTGTTAGGCTCTAACAACATGTACCCTGAGAGGCACTGCTTCACTGCACTATCACCTCTTATTTTGACAAGACATTCTCCCCAAATAGGTGTTGTCCATCCACTTGCAATTTAGTTTCTCTCCCCAAGCCTCATTCTAAATCCTAAACTCTTTTCTACCCAACCCTATACCATTGCAGGCAGCCAGACTATGCCCTGCCATGACCTGTGATAAATTAAGAATTTAAGAATTTGTGACACTCTATCCCTGTCCTCTACCCCTACACAAGTAATACTGAAGTGTTAATCTACAGAGGGAACCAAGACTTTTCTCGTAGCCATGCCAAAAAGTCATACTTCTTGACAGCTGTAAAGACCTTGTAAGTTTTTTAAAAGTTGTTTTATCTTTTCTTTTTTTGCTGAAAACAGAGCATAAATTCTCATGGTTAAGTGGGAAAAAATAAACAGTTCAATGAGTTACTCTTAAGTTTTGACGTATGGAACCCTGAAAAATCCCATCAATATCCTCAAATATGCTGTTAAAAAAATTACAAACTAACTTTCCAATCAAGTTAGAATAGAAGGCAGCATTATGAGGGGATGAACAGAGCGTCATTTCTCTAATCCACAGCTAGAAGATGAGAATTCTGCATACTAAGGACATTCTTTACCTAGATTTCTAAAAGTACGCAATTTTTCTTTTGACACAATAGAAACTTGTACTTACATCTTTCAACAACTAATCACCCTACTCATGTACTAAAGAAATAATTCAATTGTTATGCTCCTTTCATCAGTGAGTGAACTTTGCTGGTTTATGGGTCAACAAATAAAAATAAAACTTTCCATTTTATACTTATATGTTGATAATTTTTAACGAAAGTAGTTCAAAGTAACTTGAAAAAGCGATGATCCATCAGGACTTCACAGGCAAAATCGTGACAGGGATAATTTTTCCTTTGCCCAAATTACCATAGTAAACTCTCTGGAGCCACATCTCCACAATTATTCTTGCCTGAACTCTTGGTATAACTACTTCAGCTTTCAGACCAGTACTGTGTTTAAGGAGCTGAATGAGATTCCACTTCATTCTAGGTCTCACCAAGGATCCCATTGATAGTAGCATGACTTCTACCTTGAGAAGTCTTACTCTATTCAAATTGGGGTACTACTTTTATCCTATTACAGATTATTGTGCTTCTACTTATTGACAGACATCCATAACAAGTGATGCCCAAGTAGGATTCGAGAAAGGCAGTCAAAACCAGATGTCGCTAAAGCTATCACTGGATATCAGAGTCTAAGATGAGTCAGTGGCATTTCAAACATAATTAAAGGAAAGCAGCAAGAAATCCAGATCAACATGAAGGTGGATGATCATCACACGAAATCATTCTCTCTAGACAGAAAAGTCATAGATTCTGAGGGCAGAGGTTTAGCTAGAGTTTTAGTCCCAAGGAAAGAGAATAATGAGACCAAAATAGGTATGTACCATTTGCAATGGAATTACAGTAAGTCAGGGTCCTGGAATATAAGCGTTTTCAGGGAATAAAATCAGAATTTGAGTCCTACATTGGATATGGAGGGCGGGTAAGGCATCAAAAACATAAGTTTGGGAGTCTTGGTATCAGAAAAACGACATTCATCCATCCACCCATTCATTCATATATCCATTCCTCTATTTGCTGTTGTTAGGTGCCATCGAGTCAGTTCCAACTCATAGAGACCTTATGTACAACAGAACAAAACACTGCCCGGTCTTGCAGCATCCTCACAATCGTTGTTGTGCTTGAGCCCGTTGTTGCAGCCACTGTGTCAATCCATCTTGTTAAGGGCCTTCCTCTTTTTCGATGACCCTCTACTTTACCAAGCATAATGTCCCTCTCTAGGGACTGATTCCTCCTGATAATGTGTCCAAAGTATGTGAGATGTAATCTTGTCATCTTTGCTTATAAGGAGCATTCTTGTTGTACGTCTTCCAAGACAGATTTGTTCATTCTTTTGGCAGTGCATGGTATATTCAATATTCTTCACCAACACCACAAGTCAAAGGCATCAATCCTTTTTTTTTCTAATTCCTCTATATAGGGTTGCTATGAGTTGGGATCGACTCGACAGCAATAGGTTTTTTTTCCTTTTTTTTAATTAGTCAGTATTTACTGATATAAACATTGGTGGTTTTCACAATGTTGAATCTAAGGTCAGAAAGGATGGTATGCAAAAAATAATAATAAACTCACCCAAAGGTTTGTGGTGCCATATAAAATGCCACATGCTTGTTCAAGCAATGGAGTTGTGTGTAATGGTCAGGTCTTGCTGGGAAAGGCATTGAGGAATGAAATGCCACCTGAAGACTTTAGAGGCATTCTGACAATACCTCACGAATATTGATTAATTTTGATGGGCAAATAATTTTAAAAATTTTGATCTTTTATCTTTATATTTGTTTGACAGACAGAAATATCAAAAATTTTAGTATAGTCAAATACACTGATCCTTTTTGCCTGATTTTTTTTTTCTTTTTATAAAACTATGCCTTTTTGTGATTCAAAATGCCATTCACTACCACTGGTTCCATATAAAGATTAACCTATATTTTCTTTTACTTTTTAAAAGATATTTTTTATTTTTGTATTTGATTTTTATATATTTTTAATAGGAATATAAATTTTAAGCAAGTATCAAGTTATAATTTTACTTCCAGCTATTTGTCATCATTATTTTAAGTAACTCCTGCAGGAAAAATTATTTCTCAGAAAATAAGACAATAAACTGGAGCAGCGTATTTGAAAGCTGTCTGGGGTATACCCTTGGTTTGTCCACACAGGAAACTCAATATAAGAAACATAAGTCAATAACTAATTGTATTTCAGACACTTGCCCTTGAGATGTTTTTCATTGTGCCAACTGGAGAATACCTTGAGATCTAGCTTTAATTCAATTACAGGAAGTATAACAGACATTTTAAAGAGTAGAACTTTGTCTGGTAGAGAACAGATGGAGGGAGAATATTCTGCACACAGGAAAAGGAAAAGCATAGAGGTATGAAATAACATGTCATTTTCAGGACACTAAAAATTATAACAGCCTGTTGCCGTTGAGTCGGTTCTGAATCATAGCGGTTAGAACAGCAGCTGTAGCACTTAACATCTATGCCACCAGCGTTTCCTTAAAAAGTATTAAAAAAAAAAAAAAACGTTGCCGTAGAGTCAATTCAGACTTATAGCGATCCTATAGGACAGAGTAGAACTGCCCCATAGAGTTTCCAAGAAGCTCCTGGTGGACTTGACCTGCCGACCCTTTGGTTAACAGACATAGCACTTAACCACTAGGCCACCAGTGTTCAAATCTAGTACATATATGTTGAGGAAAATGAGAGGAGGGGATTTTGAAAGTGAACCAGAATGCTAGAAGCTGAGGTGGTTTGAGAGGCTAATGTGTTCCTGCATTGAGAGCTGTTCCACTAGATTGTAATTCTCTGAGGGCTGGGAGAGGTCGAAGTTGTTAACTGCCACATCTCTAGTGCAAACACACAGTAGCCTTTAAATGTTTGTTGAGTAATTTATGAGTGAATGAATGAAGGTTAGGATCTTAAGTGCCGTGAGAAAGAACTTAGACATTACCCTTAAACAGAGAAGAATAAACAAAGGCTATTTTTTTTAAAAAAATTATCTGTACTTAAAACATTTAAGCAGTAGAGTATTGGGATCCACCACTACCTCAGAAAAGCAGTACTTGCTGTTTGAGGAACGGGTTATTAGGGAGAAAGACTGGAGGTGAGATGACCATTTAGGAGGCATGAAAATACTGCAGTTGAAGAAATAAAGCAGCCTGTATTAGCCAAAAGGCATAGGCAATCAGCAAAGAAGGATTTTTGAATGAATGGTAATAGAAAAGCAGCAGTATTTAGATACAGAGGTGGCTGGGAGTGAGAGAGAGTAGAATAGAGAATGGGATGGTTCAGCGTACTCTGAGGGATGCCATTCTCCGAAAAAGAGAATAGACGAGTGTTTTCTCTTTTTTCATTTTTCGTGTCTTCACATGAAAATCACAGTTTGGAAATAGAAGATATCTAAAACTTTATGATTATTCTAAATAGCTATATGAAACTGAAGACTGGATGTCTTTTTTTTTTACTTTATTTCTACTTAATTTTATTTAATTGCTTTAAGAGCGTGTATGTTAGCAGTGAAGATCATCTAGCAGTGGCAGGTATATCTTACTCATCTTTGTATACTTAGCACTTAGCAATCTGCCTGTCATGCAGCAAATGCTTATAGAGTCTTCAGAAATGGCTTTGGATATATTCAGTCTAATTGTGGTTCTGATATTTTTTTTTTTTCTCATTCTAAATAGCAAATTATTAAATGTCTAATAACCTGTTGTTGTTGAGTCGATTCTGACTCATAGCGACGCTATAGGACAGAGTAGAACTGCCCCATAGGGTTTCCAAGGCTATAAATCTTTTATGGAAGTGACTGCCACATCGTTCTCACATGCTGTGGCTGGTAGGTTCCAACTGCCGACCTTTTGGTTTAGCAGCTGAACACTTAACTACTATGCCACCAGGGCTCCATATACATATATATATATGGTGGTATAGTTTTACTATTTTTTTATTATGTTCTATCCAGTGAATGAATGGCACATCATTTTAGAAATGCTTATAAGACTATTTTCAATCTGTTTTAACAGGGAGGATGGGTTATGGACTTCAGTATCAGCTTCCTTTCATTGTGTCATTCAACAAACATTTATTAAGCACCTACTGTCTCCCAGATGGAGCCTTGGTGGCACAATGGTTAAGAGCTCAGGCCGTTAGCCAAAAGGTTCAAAAGTTCAAATTCACCAGCCACTCCTTGGAAACCCTACGGGGCAGGTCTACTTTGTCCTATAGAATTACTATGAGTTGGAATTGATTCAATGGCAACAGGTTTGGTTTTGGTTTGTATCTCCCAGATACCATTTTAAGCTCTGGAGAAGTAGGAAATAAAACACACACGGTCCCTGTATCTTAGGGATGATGAGTAGTCAGACATTATATGAATAAATGATTAATCAGCTTTGGGAGAGGGGTTTGCCTCTATCTCAACTTGCTCTCAGACTTCAGAATCGCATACTCAACTCTCATTTTATATGTCATTTTCCAATTTTTTTAAAATTTTGTAGCTTTTTTTGAGTAAGAAAGAAAAAGAGCTTACACTATTAATGTTTCTATGAACGACATGAATTTATCAAAATCATAGATGGAGTAATCAACTATTAACCAATATATAAAACTCACAATCTCCATAGATAATAAAACCCAGGGAGAGAGTCCAGCAATATCTAGGGTACCAGACATATGGTCTATACTGTTATAAGTAGTCTTGAGATTTGAGAAAAACCAGTAGGCCTCTGAGAGCTCACTCATCTGTAGAAAAAGTAACTGCGATGATATTGTCACCTTTCCATTTGCAGTTATGGCCTAAAGAGCTGAGGATCAGGATATTATGCATACTGGACCCACAGGAGGACACAGACAGGGCAGGTCTGGGACATAACTATGAAACAGGTGAAGATAATACTTTCGGTTTGTACTCTGGCCCTGCCAGCAGTTTTATTTATTCATAAACTTATTAGTTTATAAAGCAATATATGATCAATATAGTACACTTGCTAAACACAAAAAAGCCCCAAGGAAAAATAAATTATTACCTATAAACCCTTTATTCACTATATATGTATGTGCACATGCATGCATGTGTATATGTATGTATGTACGAGTCATACCCTTGTATAATCTCCTATCTTGATTGCAGACAAAACCCATGGTTTCCCTCTAGTCAATAGAATATGGCAAAGATGATGAGGTCGTCACTCCCATGATACGGGACTATGTGGCAGGGGACTGCAGGCAGCTTCTAGGAAATGAGAGTCCCAGTCCTCCAACTCCAAGGAACTGAATTCTGCTAATAAACTGAATGAGCTTGGAAGAGAACCCTTAGTTCCAGGAAGGAACACAAACTGGTCAGCACCTAACTGCAGCCCATGAGACCATGAGCAGAGGACCCAACTCAGATTCCTTCCTCAAAGAAACTGTGAGATTAAAAAATGTGTGTTGTTTTAAGTTGTTAAATTTGGTGGTAATTTGCTATGCAACAATAGAAAACTAAAACTATGTATATGTGTGTAATATGTAATATAAATCATATTTACTGTTAATAGACTATAAGTGATAGATTATCAATACACTATAGTAATAAGAAGGGGTCTCTGGCTAGTACAAAAGGCTAATGTGCTTGATTGCTAGAAAAAAAAAAAAAAAAACAGTAACCAGTTGCCATTAGGTTGATTCTCACTAACGGCAACCCAACGTGTTTCAGAGTAAAACTGTCCTACATAGAGTTTTTAATGGCTCTGATCTTTCAGAAGTAGATCATCAGGACTTTCTTTTGAGGCACCCTGGGGTATATTGAACCACCAGTATTTCAGTTAGTATTCATGTGCTTAACCATGGCATAATAAGAATATTTATAAATTAGTATATTGTGTGCTATGTTTCTAGTTCTATATTTAAAACCCATTGCTGTCAAGTTGATTCCAACTTATAGTGACCCTGTAGGACAGAGTAGAACAACCTCACAGGGTTTCCCAGGCTGTAAATCTTTACGGAAGCAGACTATCACATCGTTCTCTCTCGGACTAGCTGGTGGGTCCGAACTGCCTACCTTATGGTTAGCAGCTGAGCCTTTAATCACTACATCACCAGGGTTCCTATGTTTACAGTTCGCAATATCTCATGAAGACATTTCCATGCGAATAAATGTTCTGATTTAAATAATTATATAATATTTATTGGTTAGTTGAATCAATCATTTCCCTAATACTGGATATTTATTATTTCTATTGTTTTATTATTGGAAGTCTCAAATGAATGACGTACACACACAGAGACACACATATATATCATCTTATATTTCCTTGGTACAAATTTTTTAAAGTTTAAATTTCTGGATTAAACATTGTGCATATATTAAGACTTCAATACATAGTGTTAAAATAACTTCTAAATAGTTTGTTTCAGCATATATTGCCAGGAGATGTATGTTTCCCCCAATCAGGCACCAACTATCCTTGTTATTCTTTTTTTATTTGTGATACTAATAGGTGAATATTAATATTTTGCAGTAATTTGCATTTTTATTAACACTGAAGTAAAACATCTTTTCATGTATTATTGTCTTCGAAGTTGTTTAAAACTCACTTTACATCACAGAACAGAGAACACCACCAGTCCTTCATATTTAACCTGGTCATCAGAACAACCACAAACCCAAGATCCCAGACTATTATTACTTTCTGGCTAAGAACTGTTGCTAGATGCTTATTGAGGAGGAAGTACAACCAGATATCAGAACACTCCATCCTTCCTGGTTCATGCACAGTTAGTTAGGTGAGTGTGTATGAGTTTGTGTGCAGATATGTGTAGTGTTAGTGTATGGGAAATACATTATCAGTAATGGGCCTGGACTGTTTTCCATTCCATAGCCCTAGTTTTAAAATTAATGATATATCACAAACATGTATTCACTATGATGCGCTTTCTATCTTCTCTTCATTTTTTTTTCCCTGTAATTCCTGCTAGAGTCACACGTTTCCTTACTTCTGAACAAGGTCAGTGCTGCTGCATGTCACAAAGTGGATGAAACTTGATCTTTGCAAACTTTATGTTAAGTGAAAGAAACAGTTACAAAAGACCACACATTGTATGAGTTCAATTATATGAACTATCCAGAATAGGCAAATATCAGTTAGTGGTTGTCTAGGGCTGGATTGGTGTGGGAAAATGGGGAGCAACTGCCAATGGGTATTGGATTTTTTGGGAGAGGAGTGATGGAAAAGTTCTAAATTTGTGTTGATGGTTACACAACTAACTATGTGAGTATACTAAAAATATTGAATTGTACACTTGAATGCGCACACAGACCTATTGTGGTTATTCAAGAATATTTCCTATATCCTGTTAATCTAATTAATCTTGAATACGGATTGATAGGGCCATAGAAAATCATTGAGGGTAGTTTTACAAAATACATAACTTTCTCCTACTCCCACTCCTGCTCCCTGAGACATCCTTGGTGGGACAAAAAAAACTTGGAGTGCATGAATTTGGCAAAGTTCCTCAAGTGCTTCAGATTCCTTAATGGTGGTTTTAACCTTTGAACAAGAATAGAATACTTTGGGCTGTCTTGTATTCATTCTCTCTTTACTAGATTCAGCTTCTGAGGAATCATATTCTTCAAGTTCTTTGGTTCATTTTTGATAGACAATCAGAGAATAATATCTTGTATATCACATAATAATGTATTTTGAAGATACCTCCTCTAAAGTCAAGAATAAATAGGGCTATGTATTTAAATGTGAAAGTTTTACTCTAACAGGGAGTGATAAAATGTCTTATATTCCACACTAAACATAATCGCTTTCAAAGATTTAATTTCTTTGATCTGAACATGCACAAGAAAGATGAACTTTGTCTGCATTTGTTTGTACCCGCACAGAATTATTTTAATTGACATGTTTCATTACTTTACATCAACCTGTGCTAGATATTCCATCAAAATAGAAAATTGCTTATTTAAATCTTGATTATATGTAATTCTCCATCATATGCCTATGTTTCATTTATATTCCCCTTTCATTTTTTTAAAGGAAAATACGTTTCCTATTTTAAAAGGAATAAACATCATTTATTTTCAAAATCAGAGCACATTCCTATACATTTATAAAAATTCACAAGGCTGTTAGTCTTAACCTTTCTTAAATCTTTACTATTAAGGTCATTTCACACCAACTCAAAGGTTCTGCTCACCAAAAAAATCATGGCTTAATTCTATCATGAGTAAAGATATAACAAGGGGCCAATAAAATTAAGTCATGAACTAATTCATTTATTCATTCTTATAATGCAACTGCATTTAATATTTACAATTTGCAAGACTGTTTCTGTAAGAATGTATCATCAATGAATGTTATTCTTCATGTAATGTTTTAATTTCAACCATAAAAAATTGCCACTTTAGAGGTAGAGTTCTTAAATATTAATATCAATTATTCAATGATTTGACATTTTAACAATATTCAAGTGTGACATTAGTTATGTTCATCATGTTGTTCAACCATCACTCTTATCCATTCCAAAATGATACCTTTGCCCTTAACAGAAGCTCAGTATTTCCTAAGTATTCAGTCCCCCTTTTCCCTTCCTTCCCATCTGCTTCAGTAATGACTAATGAATTTTGTTCTCTACACAGTTGCCTAATTCTATACAGTTCATATAGAGAGATCATACATTATAAGACTTATTTCCTTCAGCGTTATGTTCTCAAGGTTCACCCATGTTGTAACATGTATCAGGCTTTATTTCTTTTCATGGCTGAGTAATATTCCATTGTATGCACACACCACGTTTGTTTATCCAATCATTTGTTGATGGAAATTTAGGCTGTTTCAACTTTTTGGCTATTTTGAATAGTGCTACAATGAACATTGGTGTACAAGTATTTGTTTGCGTTCCTACTTTGAATTTTTTTTGGTATATGACTAGGAGTGGAATAGCTAGCTCATATGGTAATTCTATGCTTAACTTCTTGAGGAACTACCAATTTTACAATCCCACCAGCAATGGATGAGCATTCCTATTTTTCTACATCCTCACCAACACCTATTGATTTCCTTTTTTTAATTATAGCTATCTTAGTAGGAATGAAGTGATATTTTGTTGTGGTTTTGAAACGCATTTCCCTAATGACTAATGACGTTGAGCATCTTTTTGTGTGTGTGCTATCCATTGTATATCTTCTTAGGAGAAATGTATATTCAAGTTGTTTGTCCATTTACTGATGAACAAAAGTTTTTTTTTTTTTTTTTATTTTGATGAGGTTTCATTTATCGATTTTGTCTTTGGTGCTCATGCTTCAGTGTCATGTCTAAGAATCCTGTTAGAAATTAAGCGCTGAAGCATTACCGCTATATTTTCTTCTAAGAGTTTTATAGTTTTAGTTCTTAGATTTAGGTCTTTGATCCATTTTGAGTTAGATTTTGTGTGTGGTTTGAGGTATGGGTTCAGGCTTATTTTCTGCATGTGGAAATCCAGTTGTCCCAGTACCATTTATTAGAGACACTGTTCTTTCACCCATTGGATGTTAAAAATCAATTAACCATAGATGTACGAGTTTATTTCTGGACTTTAAATTCTATTCCATTGGTCTATATGTCTATCATTACACGGTACCAGACTGTTTTGATTACTATAGCTTTATATTTTGAAATCAGAAAGTGTGAGTCCTGCCTTGGTCTTCTTTTTCAAGACTACTTTGGCTATTTGGAGCCCTTTGCAGTTTCACATAAATTTAAGGATTGAGTTCTCCATTTCTGCAAAGAAGATTATTTGAATTTTGATGAGTATTACATTGGATCAATCTATATATTGCTTTAGGTAGATTTGGGTTATTTTCTGTCATACTAGACTGCCCCTTTCCAGATCTTTTGGATAGAGATAACATAATTTTGTTAGGGCTTTTCATCTAAGCTTATTATCATTGCTGGGTTGCCAGCTTCCAATCTGTTATATATAGGGCCAAAGGAAAATGCAAGGAATTCATCAATGTGTTTTTTTCTTGGATCCCTAAATTCCTAATCAGCCTGCCTTCTACTCTTGAACTCTCAGAGTAATCTTTTGTTTGTTTCGTATAGATAATGACTTAGCTTTTTAGTTTTACTTAGAGGGAGAAATAGAGGAAATTATATACACTCTTATCTTCAAAGAAGCTGAAGTCTCAAGAAATTAACTTTTATTGAGCACATTCTATGCTAGGGTTTTGACTAGGCATTAGGTAATTTATTCCTTAGAGCAAGAGCATGCTGAAGTTATTATCTTTGTTAGAAAAGTGGGAACATAAATCTTCAAGCGAGGTTTAGTGACTTCCTTAAAGTCTTTCAGTAAACATATGATTTACTAGAAATTGAATATCTTATTCCAGAGGTTGTACACATTGTGCTATCATCTTGGGAGACAGCAGAAATGAGATGAAGATCCAGAATCTCTGCTACAAAAAATCAGTTCACAGCTATCAAAACTCTGTACCTGTACCTAAGAGAGCAAGTGTCATAGGACATGACTGACAAGAACAACAGTGAGTCTTACATTACTGGGCAAGTGTGCCCGAGTTTGAAAGAGTGCTATTGTTGTCTTAGTCCCCTAGGGCTGCTGTAACTATGTACCATAAATTGGGTGGATTATAAGAATAGAAATTTATTGTGTGACAGTTCTGGAGGCTAGGACTCTGAACTCCAGGCATGGTAGGGCATGGTCTAGGGGAATATCTTCCCTTGTCACTTCCAGCTTTTGGTGGCCCCAAGAGTTTCTTTGTGTTCCTTGGCTTGTAGCTACCTTCTTCACATAGCTCTTCCCTCTTCCTCCTTCACCCCAATGTGTCTCTCTGTGTCTGTTCTCTTTTATAAGAACAGCATTCAGACTGGATTAGGAGCCACTCTACTCTGGTATGACATCATGTTAACTGGTAACATCTTCAAACACCCTATTTCCAAACAAGGTCACATTCACAGACGCTAGGAGTTAGGACTTCAACATAGCTTTTTGGAAGACAAAATTCATTCCCTAACAATTGCCTTAAACAGGAGAGAAAGGCATAAATGTATTCATTCAAAATGGGCCAAATAAGGCACAAGTTACAAGAACTATACAACTAAGGAAAACAACACCTAAGGTCAGATGTAGACAGAGCTGTGAGCCTTTTCATATGTAGGTTAGTTTATTGTCTATTAGTGTTGATTGAGGAGGTAAGATTGCTTGGTCCAATTATATTTCTTTGGAGATATTAGACTGTAAATATGTAACTCTAGAAGGTTGTGTTCATTCCTTACAAATGGCTGTATTTCTCTTAATGTCTAGTACACACATATCAACAACTACTTGTTTATTTTAAACTGTATTGGATTAAGTAAAGGGAAATTAAGGCATGATTCAGAGATTAATGTTTGTCTGATATGGTTGAGATGTGGCCAAAATCTAATTGATTAACAATGAGGTAAATATATAAATGATGTGTTGGTATGACATTATAAAAGAAGTAAAATAATTATTACCAAGCTCCATGTTATTTATTATAATGGCAATATGACTTGTCTAATCTTGCAATTGTAGGAAACTAATCTCATTTTGTTTAGAACACACACACACACACATATATACATGTATATATATAAACCAAATCCACTGCCATCAAGTCGTTTATGACTTACAGTGACCCCATAGGGTTTCCAAGGCTGTAAACCTCTACAGAAGCAGACTGCCATATCTTTCTCCCGTGGAGCTGTTAATGGTTTCAAATTTCCCACCTTTCAGTTATCAGTTGATCGCTTTAACCACTGTGCCACAATGAATAAGGAAGACTGAAGAAGAATTGATGCCTTTGAATTATGATGTTGGTGAAGAATATTGAATATACCATGACCTGCCAGAAGAAGGAGCATATCTGTCTTGGAAAAAGTACAGCTAGAATGCTCCTTAGAAGCAAAGATGGTGAGACTACTTCTCAGATACTTTGGACATGTTATCAGGAGGGATAAGTTCTTGGAGAAGGTAAAGCAGAGGGTGTGCGAAAAAGAGGAAGACACTCAATGAGATGGATTGATACAGTGGCTGCAACAATGGGCTCAAGCATAACAACAATTATGAGTATGGCACAGGATGGGGCACTGCTTCCTTCTGTTGTACATAAGGTCTCTATGAGTCAGAACCAACTCGATGGCATCTAACAACAACAAGTGTACATATATATATATATACATATATTTTTAATTAATTAGATTATTTATTTTTTACTCAAGAGGACCATACATTTAAAATTTTAGATAATTACTGAATTGATCCATGGTCCATTATAGTAAATTAAAATATGTGAGGCCAGAAAACAAGAAATATTTACATAAACCTCACTGATTATGGAAAAGGAAGATGCTTGTCAGTGAGGTTGTCTGTGCCAGAATTACTTGAGGAGTTTGTTAAACGCAGTTTCCTGGTCCATATTAATGTTGTTGTTGTTGTTAGGAGCCGTCGAGTCAGTTCTAACTCATAGTGACACTACATTACAGAGTAAACTGTCCCACTGGGTTTTTATTTTTTCTTTTATTGTTGTACTTTAAGTGAAAGTTTACAATTGAAGTTAGTCTCTATATAAAAATTTATACATATATTGTTATGTGACCCTAATTGCTCTCCCTATACTGTGACAGCACACTCCTTCTTTCCACCCCTGATTTCCCGTGTCTATTCAAACAGCTCCTGATCCTCTCTGCCTTCTCATCTCACCTCTGCACAGGAGCTGCCCATTTAGTCTCATGTATCTACTTGGACTAAGAAGCACACTCTTCATAAGTATCATTTGATGTCCCATAGTCCAGTCTAATCTTTGTCTGAAGAGTTGGCCTCGGGAATGGTTTTAGTTCTGGGTTGATGAGAGCCTGGGGGCCATGCCTTCTGGGGTTCCTCCAGTCTCAGTCAGACCATTAAGTCTGGTCTTTTGACTAGAATTTGTGTTCTGCACTCCACTTTTCTCCTGCTCCATCAAGGACTCTCTGTTGTGTTCCCTGTCAGGGGAGTCATTGGTGGTAGCCGGGCACCATCTAGTTCTTCTGGTCTCAGGCTGATGCAGTCTCTGGTTTATGTGGCCTTTTCTGTCTGTTGGGCTAATACTTTCCTTGCGACCTCGGTATTCTTTCTTGTTTCCTTGGTCTTAGTCGGTCGTTAGGAGTCAGAATCGACTCGATGGAAACTTTCTTTTTTTAATCTTTATGAAGGCATATCACCAGGTCTTTCTTCTGCAGACCCTGTGAGTGGGTTCGAAATGTCAGCCTTTCAGTTAGCAGTCAAGCAGTTAACATGATCCATAACAGGCCTATTAAATAAGAATGCTTGAGAGTTGTGTTTGAAAAACTAAAATTTTAACAATCACCTCACGTAATACTTTTGTGCACTAAAATTTGAAAATTAGAGTAGTGGAATTAAGAGAGGAGAGCGTAGAACTCTAAAGTTGTTTCTTCTCATTCATTGACCCAAATGCTGAAGGACAATTAATTAAGATGTTGTCCAATAAAAACTCCCACCCAAAGAAACATTTATTGAATTTTACACAATAATTTTTTAAAATGCAAAAAAGGAAAATGTCAACATTGAAGAGGGGATTGAACGAACACATAAACTGTGTTACACATAAAATTTAAATTATTTAATTGAAAATGATGAAAATTATTTGCATCAGTTATTTCCAAAGCATCTAAATTTCTCAAGATGAAATTCTAACCCTTAGCAGATGACAAGGTAAAATGAATGGGATGGGATTTGTCTTTAAAATGGATTGAATTTCCAACTATAATTATGGGTTTTTAATCATACTATGTAGTAATCACAGCTGTATTAATTTTAAAGTGATGTTTAGGGGATTTAAATCTAAGAAATGAAAATCATTTGGGATGCAAATCTAAAACCTGATTTGGCTTGAATGGTTATACTTAATAGGAATATTTCAATCTTATGTAACGTCTCAAAAGATGTTTATCTTGCCAAGAAAAATTAATTAAAAATTCTTCAAAGGGTAAATTCTAGGAAAGTTTGTGGCTAGAACCTCTGAGCATGCTGGGAGAGTGCAGATGAATTTCTATATCTGTATTTTATATTTACCTGAATGCAGTAAAGCACATCATATACTGGACAAAATTATCCCTCTCTAAATTAACATTTACGCACCCTGTGCTGCCTTTTGCATCAATCATAGATATCAGTACAAATTTGAAGAAGAATATCATGTTATATTTTACTCAGATATATTTTGGAAGACATAAACATTTTATTCTAAATCTTAGCAACATTTACAAAGTCATCATGACATTTTGGCAAGTTTTTAATGATTTCATAATTACTCTTATTTTCTATTACAAATAATGTAAAACAAAATACCTTTAACATATAATTTTTAGAGCCTGAACCTGACAGGTATTGTACCAAAGTTACTTATTAATTCTACTGTATGTAGTGCTAGTTCATAACCCATGGTCTTATCCCTTAGGCTGTCTTATGCATTTCTGAAACTGTATGCATTTTTTGTCATTATTGAAGTATACATTTTTCACTTTTGTATGATTCTTTAAAAATTCCATTACTCCACTTTCTCTGCATTTTACTTAACTCCAACCAGTTGTAAGTATATTATTTGTTACGTAGGTGGTGGGCACAAGTTCAGTGCACAAGCTCTTCTCAACTTAAAGAATCAATATTTTATGTCCCACTTAACTAAAATCCTTTCCTTTTTTAAAAATACCAACTCTTATTCTCTATTTTTCTTGATATTTTCTTTCAAAATTCAACTGCGTTTGGTCAAAGCAATCTGTCCTCACTCTGAATGCCTGTCTTCATTACTATCTATCCTGCAAAGTTAACACATAACAGATACGTTTTTGTTGAAATTTCTTTCCATTCCACACTTTCCTATCCATTTCTTTGTTACTGGTTTATTTTATGTCTCCTTCCCCCACAATGTAAGAAGCATGAGAGTCGGGTCAGCATGACAGACAAACAGTTTGTGCTGGACAAATACTCAGCTAATACATATAAAATGAATACTTGTTAATTTTGCAACTAGAAAATACATTTATTTCCTGTTCAATCAATCTATGACATATATTGACAAAGATACTGTACAGACAGGGTATGCCAAAATAGTTAATTATTTTGAAAACTGTTAAACTCTTCCTACTTAAATATTTTTCAGTGTTTACTTACAAATCTGAGCACACATTAACCCAGACAATTTATCACAATGATTTTTTTTTTAATTGAACTCCTGAAAAGACTTTGAGTCTGGTAAAAGATAATGTTTTACCCATAATTTTATATTTCTGAAGATGATTTAATACTATTATAAGTTGCTGTTCTAGGAAATCATTTGGGTGGCTTGCCTTCTAATTTGGTTTAGAATCTATAAGGGTTAAATCAATAAGGGTTGAATGAGATCAACCTTCCAATAATTTGTTAAGCAAAGGGCAATTCTTTTTTTTTTGTTTTTACATAGCTTTATTTGTAATAGACCAAAACCAGAAACAGGTTAAATATTCAACAGGTGAATGATGAACGAACAAATTGGAGTGTAATTCATACAATGAAATACTACTCAGCAATAAAAAGGAGCAAATTATTGATATAAATGAATCGCAAAATAATTATGCTGCATGACAGAAATCAGAGTACATATTGTGTTAAAACAAAAATCATATTAAACCAATAATATAAATTGATTTGAAGCTTATTTAACATGAAAAACAAAAAACAAACCACTGCTGTCTAGTTGATTCCAGATCATAGTGACTCTATAGGACAGAGTAGAACTGCAACATAGGGTTTCCAAGGAGCAGCTGGTGGATTCAAACTGATGAGCTTTTGGTTAGCAGCTGAACTTTTAACCACTAAATCACGTTTGCAAATCAGACACACACTTCAGACTAAAGAGGCAAAGTGTCCCAAAGATAAGAGAATGTCCAAAGATTCTTATACCCCATGGAAACAGGCCTGAACAGTATTTTCATAACAATTTACCCTAAAACACAGCTTCCAGCCCAACCTTAGAGTTTGTTTCTCAAAACTGACTGCATATAGATAATTCTTCAAAGAGCACAATGCCCAAGTCAAAATTGTCTTTATTAATTAGCAAAACTATTGTTGGACTTAAAGGGGACGTTTAGAAGACTAGTCTGCTCAAGGTTCAAAAGATCTCTTCAGGGCAATGGCCTGGGTGGGTCCCACCTCCATGAAACCCAGAAATCTGTATTTCCATTTATATAAAATTCTAGACTTTGTAAATCAGTCTATAGTGACAGAAACACTCTAAAATGACAACGGTTGTGGGGGAGGGAAAGGGATTATAAAGGGGCACAAGGATGTTTTGGGAGGTGATGGATACGTTCAGTTTGCATGACTCCAGGGGTCCCTCCTAACTCACTGGGAGAAATGTGGGGCCATTGACCAAAGTTCAGAACAATCAGCCCTGCCCTGTGTTGTCCCAGCTCATGCCAGCTGGATTTGTGCCCTCATTTATGTAATTGCAAAGTGAGAAATGAACTCTTAGAAATTATCTAATCCAAATCCCTTGCGTTCTTGATGAGTCAGATGAGGTCCTGAGAGGCATGCGGGGACCTGGGCTGCTTTATACACACACCACGTCCAACCGCACCCCCTGACCTCTACCTTAGGCATCAACGTTTGCAAACACTTAGTTCTTTTGTAACATGACCACCTGCATTCAGCAAGCAAGCAGGAAAGGACTCGCAAGATGGGGGTTTGGGCACAAAGTCAGGGAGGGAACCGCCTGGTGGACGCCAAGGCCTGGTTCAGAGGCCCGTGGAAATCAACTGCACAGCAAAGACCCTTGGCTGCACTTTATGGAATCCTCGCTCTCTTCTGTGAAGGTAGAGGGACAACCAAGCTGAAGTCAAGCCAGCAGTCTGTCCTCACCCTCTGGGTGACCCGGGGCAAGAGACGTGACCTGTTTGGAGGCGCCTCGGGTGCAAACAGAGGTCAAACGTCCCAAGCTAACTGCAGGCCCCACTCTCCCGGGCCACGTCTCTGCACTTTCAGGGCCAGCACCCACTCGCTTCACAAAGGGCAATTCTTGGCTGCCAATATAGTCATTAATGGTCAACTCCCTGAAGAAGCCCTGGAAGTCCTTTCAAAGAGGGACCCAAGTCTTAAAATTAAGGGCAAGGGTCAAGCAAAGCTGGTAATTCTTCAGCTATCCAATACAAAGCCACATATATAGGTCTCAGAAAGCTCTACTAGATTTTTCTGAAAACTCGTTTGTTGTCTGACAGCTTTTATTGGTCTTACCCCAAGTGCGACAGCTCTTCTCCCAAAAGCATCATAAAATAAGCTTGTGACTTTTGATACATCTTCATGGAAGAGAATAAGGTCATTAAATAGTCAAGTGTCTTACAGGTATCAGATCTTTAATAGAAGTCTACTAATTGGCTAAAAAATTCAGAACTCAAACTGTATATCCTACTAATGTTATTCATTTGCTAAACACTTATACATGAAGCAGCTATACATATAAATCACTGTATGAAGTTCTAGATAAATGAAAAGAAATGTACAGTTTCTTCTCTTAAGAAGCCTATAGTTTAGAAGGGGTGACTGGTAATTTTTTTTAATTACATAAAATAGCATATATGTGATGATATAAACAATTAGAGGGACACAGGAGAACATAAAAAAGAGAACAAACTTACCATATTTTTATGCAAATAACGCATATGCTATATGTGTTTTTGTCAACTGCACCCTTGAGAAGTATTTTTGTAAGCATGCTGTGCTAATTTTATACAACTAGCATAACACATTTAGGAAAAAAATTTAAAGTTAACATGCTTACAAAAATATCTGGGTAGTGGGGAGGGCACCGTTGGCAAAAAAAATAACAAAAACATATAACATGCACATTATTTGCATAAAAGTATGGTCTTTTAAGGAAGAGCTGAAAGATTCCCCCCAATCTTATCCTAATAAATCTTACATAATCTGAACCAAAAAAATTCCGAGAAATTTTTTCATTCTGAACTTACCTCTGAGATCAGTTTAATGTCTTACATGTTGAATCTTTCTTGCAAAAGTGAAATCTAGAAAACAGAAAGTAATTGAGAGCCCTGGTTTGGAGGTCTAAATTACTGGATAATTTGCAATGTGAAACAGGATATTTCTGCTCTCTGAGGAGATAATGTTTCTCTGGAGGAATCTCAGGGTAGGTGAGTAGAGTAAATGAACAAAGAAAATCCAAGGACACAGGACCTCGAGCCCTGTTTCTGTTTCAGAGTGACTTATTTTTATCTGTCTATTAAAGTGAGGTCTCATGAAAAATTTCAGTTAAAGAAAGTTTTCTTTTTTTAGGGGGGCTAAAAAAAATAAATTTTAAAACTTCTCATGTAAACAAAGCAAAGAAAACTCTTTCTTCTACAGTTATTTTCTACTTAATATTTTCGGGTCCTGCATAACTTGCTTCCTGTCTGCCCTTTCTGGATCATCTCTCACAGTCTTACCTTCTACCAAGCCATCAACCCAGGGTTCAAGCACATGTGGGATCATTACATTTCTTTACTTTGTGGATGTGTAGATATTATGAATTTACATATTTGAAACCTATTAAATATTTTAAAATAAATTCTGCCTTTGTTGTCCTGTTTAGAGATTTAGAGATTGTTCAGTGTTCATACCCAGATTTTGTTCAAAGTTTGTTTTTCACCTAAATTATATTTAAAATCATTTGATTTCAGGTAGAAAAATCATGACATTTTACATAAGTCAGCATGTATCACTTAGAAAGGAATCTCTATCTTTTTATCCATAGGTCTTAGGGTTTAGAGTTAGCCTTTGTCTTAACAACTGATACTGAAATACTGTTACTAATGCATCAGAATGCTGAGGTTAGCACATTGAGAGGCTTTCTCCAATAAGACTCACCACGTTAGCATAAAGTATGACTCTCAGTTATTATATTTTGGTTGACTTATCCGATCAGGTAGTGTATAAGCTTTTGAGGAGCAATCTTCCAAGTTATACTTTTATTTTTTCTGTACTAAAGGTATCCTGGTAGAGAACACTACTGTTTTAGTATACTAGTGCTGTTAAAACAGAAATACCATGAGTGAGTGACTTTAAAAAAAACATATTTATTTTCTTACAGTTCTGAAGGCTAAATTCAAAATCAGGATCTCGGCCATGTCAATTCCTTCTGTGAAACTCTGTCTTAGTTTCTTGTGTCTGTTAGTGATTGTTGGCATTCCTCGGCAATCCTTGGTGTTCCTTGGCATCTGTCTTCCCCTTGTGAATGTCATTGTGTCTATTCTACTCAGAAGTGATTAGGTTTAAGTCCCATCCCTGGTGGCATAGTTAAGAGTTCAGCTGCTAACCAAACAGTCGGCAGTTCGAATCCACCAGGCACTCCTTGGAAACCCTACGGAGTAGTTCTACTCTGTCCTATAGGGTTGCTATGAGTCAGAATTGACTCAAAGGCAAAGAGCTTGTTTTTTTTTTTTTTTTTTGTATGTTTGAGTCTATTGTTATAGCTATTGTGTCAATGCATCTCACTGAGGTTTCCCTTGTTTTCATTAGCCAGGATACAGGATACAAGATCAGTCTACAAAAATTAATTATATTTCTATATACAAGCAATGAACAATCCAAAGTGGATTTAAGAAAACTATTTCATTTACAATAGCATCAAAGACAATTAACTACTTAGGAAGAAATTTAAACAAAGCACTGTAAGACTTGTACACTACAAAATACAAAACAGTGTTGAAAAAAACAAAATCTAAATAAATGCAAAAACATTTGTGTTCATGATTTTGAAGACTAAATGTTATTAAGATAGTAATACACCTGGAATTGATCTACAGATTCAAAAAAATTGTATCAATGCCATGACTGGGTGGAGTTTTTTTTTTTTTTTACAAAAATTGACTAGCTTATCCTAAAATCTATATGGAAATTCAAATTCAGAATAGCTAAAACAATCTTAAAAAGGAAGAACAACATTGGAGGACTTACAATTTTTTATTTCAAAACTTACTAGAAAGGAGTTCCGGCAAAATGGCACTCTAGGCAGAAGCACCATGCCGTCCCTCCACAGCAAAGATCCGAAAAACTAAGCCGAACAGAGAATACAACAATCTTGAAACCCTAAAACATCAAATGAAGAGATAAAGAACTCAGCCAAGCACCAAATGGAGTGAGAAAACTGACAGAGAACAGAGAGCGAGGAGAGATCCATGCAGAGGTCCCCTACCAGCTAACGCAGCACAGATCCACCATCTTGGACGCCTATCGGAGACCAGCAAACGGGGGTATGAGAAAGCAGCCTCATGGGGCATCCGGCGGGAGACAAAACAACCAATAATTTGCGATGTGCACTTTCCCACCCCCCACCCCTCTTCGCCCCTGCTCCGCCTCTTCTGCTTCCCGCAGCCACGGTCTCTTGACCGGGAAGTGCCGGCTGCTTGGATTCCACACACCGAAGCAGGCGGCTCTCTGGGTGCCGTTTGTTGGCTGCTAGTGTTGCTTTTTTTTTCTGCTTCTTTTGATTTCCCACTTGCCTCTCACCACCTCCCCCTCCTTTTACTCGAGTGCCTGGCTCCATGGGTCACCTTTGCTTCTTCTTGAGGGGCTGCAGAGCACCGGCCTCCTCTGCTTCCTGAAGACACAGTCTGTTGTCCAGAAACACCAGCCCACACTTGATGGCTCTCTGAGTGCCATTTGTTGGCTGCTGGTGTTGCTTTTTTTTTTTTCCTGCTTCTTTTGATTTCTTGCTTGCCTCTTGCCGTCTCCCCCTCCTTTTGCTTGAGTGTCTGGCTCCGTACGCTATGTTTGCTTCTTCCTGAGGGGCTGTGGAGCTCCATTCGAGTGTGGAGCTGCTTCCCGGTCTGGGCTACTGCGCCGGTGGGATCCCGGGGCTTTTGTTCATTTGTTCGTTTTGAATTGTTTGTCTGTTTTCTTTTCCTTTTCTTGAGTTGGGAGCCCTTTCTGGCCAGGTGGAGCTGCGTGACAAGGAACTCCCCTTCAGCTTCCACAGACGTGCAGAGGGATCCCTGAGAGCATTTCTTTTTTCATTGTTTTTTTTTTTTTCCTGCTTTTTTGGGGGCCTGTCTTGATCTTTTTTAAAATTTATTTTGTTTAGTTTTCCCTTTTTGTCTTTCTTCATTGCTTAGTCTCTAGTCTCTCTATATCTTCCTTCTCTTTCTGATCCCTGAATACCAGGCATTGTATACCTCTACGCCTTCTAGCCAGGCTGTACTGCAACACCTGAAGGTGACGTCCCCAGACCTCATAGCTGCACCGGTGGGATCCCTGGGAACTTTGCGGTTCTTTAACTTTTCTGATTTTTATTTATTCATTCTTTTCATTTCTTCCTTGTCCCCTTTCTGTTTTTCTCCATTTCATAGTCTCTCATCTCTCCATTCCAACGGCAAGCTCCCCTAGCATTCTTTTTTGTTTGTTTGTATGCTTTTTGTCTCCTGCTCCTCTCTCCTCTCTCCCATATCCATGTTAGCTCCACACATAACCATCTCCCCACTGCATCCTGCCTACCTGCACCGTGCGCTTGACATCACACCACCAAGCAGTGCAGGCATGGTCTACTGGAACCTGCCCTGCACTGATTACCGACCCACTCTGGTCGCTGTAGTAAGTGCCACAAACAACTCTTCCCAGTAACTCCTCTTCAGCTAGACCTGCCCTGCTGTACCATATCTGAGTGACTGACCCTGCTAGTTGGAGAAGGAGGCGAAAAGTATTGAGCGCACAGATGAGGAAACAACAAAGAACACACAGTCTGCCTGCTCAGACATAGTCAAACTTTTTTCAAAAAAAAGGGACAAAACAAACAAATCTACAATCAATAAATGAGAAAAATAACTACTGAAAGCCCTGAAAACAGCAGAAAATATCAAAACATTTACAAAAACTGGACAGGATTTTTCCAGTAGGCGTCCAAAATAAAACACCAGATGACTCTCCTGTGGAAGAAAATGCACTAGAACTACCCAATAGGGAATTCAAATCTCCAATACTTGGAATTCTCCAAGAACTGAGGCAAAAAGCTGACAAACATGAGGAAAAACTAGACAAATTCATAGAAAATACAGACAAAAAATTGGAAGAATTCAGGAA
>NW_004444144.1:4126435-4133634 GCF_000243295.1 Trichechus manatus latirostris
AAAAAAAAACACGGTTGAGAAGTTAGAGGGTTAATACATTGTGGGGTTGTTAACCAATGTCATAAAACAGCATGTGCACTACTGTTTCATGAGAAAGTATTTGTTCTGTAAGCCTTCACCTGAAGTACAATAAAATATTAAAAAAAAAAAAAAAGGAGGGGGAATATATGTAAACAGGGAGATTGCTTGGAGAGCAAAGAGATTCTCTCACCGTATGAGGGGAACGGGATCTACATCCATAGGAAATGAAGAGAGGGCTATGTAAGCAGTGTATGCAGACAAATGAAATTAAAAAGAGATGCTTCAGCCGCTGTAAGTTTTAACTGCCAGATCTGTACAAACCATTTTGCACATCTGTACCTCATTGCTCAATTTTTGTGTGCTATCTCGTCTGCATATTTATCGTACTTAATTTGGAGCTTTTGTTTGAGAAATTGAGGCAGAAGGTAGATTTTGTCCTTTGTGATATAATTATTTTAAACTTGAAATGTTTTACTGTTTCAGGAAATGCTAGCCTTTCAATTCTACACTGAAAACCATGAACAAAGCTTACTCTGATTTAAAAAAAAATAAAGTCCATGCTACAAAGTTGCATAATTTGAAAAACTTCAGAACTTTTAAAACTTGACATCAAGAGTATTGCCCAAGTAAATTTTTTAAAGTACACAAAAACCTCTCTAATAAAACTTTGGAGCACTGTATTGTAAAAAAAAAAAAAAAAAGAAAAAAACTTACCGGAAAGCTACAGTGATTAAAGCAGTGTGATAATGGCTTAAGAATAGGTATATAAGTAAGTGGCATGGAATTGGAAGTCCAGAAATAAAATTTTACTTTTATGGTCAATGGATTTTCACAAGCGTGCCAAGAAAATACAGTTGCGGAAAAAAAAAAAAAAAAGATCTTTTCAGCAAATAGTGATGGGAGAACAGGATATCTGTATGTAGATGATTTGGACTCCTATTTCATGCCGTATATAAAAATTAGCTCAAAAAGAGATAAAAGACCTAAATTAAAAAGTTAAAACTCTAAAACTCATAGAAGAAAACATAGGTTTAACCCTCATGACTCTGAATTAAGCAATGATTCCTTAGATACGACACCAAAATCACAAGTACCTCAAGAATAAAAATATAGGTAAATTGGACTTCACCAAATTTAAAAACTATTGCAAAGGCTGTCATCAAGAAAAAACATCTCACAGAACGGTAAAAAATGCTTTCAAATCGTATATATCTCTCACTTGCTGCTGTTAGGTGCCGTCGAGTTGGTTCCAACTCACAGCACAGCAAGCCTATGTACAACAGAAACACCACCTTGTCCTGTGCCATCCTCACAATCGCTGCTATGTTTGAGCCTATTGTTGCAGCCACCGTGTCAATCCATCTTGTTGAAGGTCTTCCTCTTTTTCGCTGACCCTCTACTTTACCAAGGATGATGTCCTTCTCCAGGGACTGGTTCCTCCTGATAACATGTTCAAAGTATGTGAGACAAAGTCTTGCTATCCTCCTTTGTAAGGAGCATTCTGGCTGTGCTTCTTCTGAGACACATTTGTTTGTTCTCTGGTAGTCCGTGGTATATTCAATATTCTTTGCCAACACCATAATTAAAATGCATCAATTCTTCTTTGGTCTTCCTTATTCATTATCCAGCTTTCACATGCAGATGAAGTGATTTAGAATACAAAATACCATGCTTGGATCAGGTGCACCTTAGTCCTCAAATGACATCTTTCCTTTTTAACACTTTAAAGAGGTCTTTAGCAGCAGGTTTTCCCAATACAATATATTGCTTACAACGCAATAATAAAAAGACAAATATCCCAAGTGAAACATTGGCAAAGGATCTACATAGACCTTTCTCCAAAGAAGATATACAATTGGTCAATAAGCACATAAAAAGCTGCTCAACATCATCAGTCATCGGAAAAATGCAAATCAAAACCAAAAGACAGTATGAATTCACACTTTCTCGAATAGCTATAATCAAACATAAACTAACAATTGTTGGTGAGAATGTGGACAAATTGTAACCCTCATACACTGCTCATGAGATTGTAAAATGGTGCACCTGCTTTGGAGAAAATAAATAAATAAGCATGTGGTCCCAACTGACTCCGCAATTCGACTTTGAGGTATACCAAGATAAATGAGAACATATGTCCACACAAAAATTATACACAAAGGTTTACAGCAGCATTATTCATAATAACTATAAATTAACAACCCAAATGTCCATCAACCGATGAATGGACAAATTAAACATGGCATATCCATATAATGAAATAATTGACCATAAAAATGGAGTGCTAATGTATACCACAATGACATGGATAGGTTTTGAAAACATTATGCTAAGTGAAAGAACCAGTCACAATTAGACAAGATGTTTTATGATTCCATTTATATGAATTGTCCATAATTGACAAATCTATATAGACAGAAATTAAATTGTATTCCAGGCCTGGGGAGCGGTGTAGCTGTTTTGATGGTTGCACAACTCTGTGAATATGCTAATAATGATTGTTATTGTGTACTTCAAAATGGCGAATTGTTTGTATGGTATGTGAATCAATAAAGCTGTTATGAAAAAGAGTTTTTTTTAAAAATAATAATATTGTTACTGTAAAGAACAGATAAAATATTCCTTTAGTTTTAAAGATAGAAGGAAGTAAATATCTAAGGGATAGTAAGGATAATTTAAAAAATATTTTTCAGTAAAGTGCAGTACAAAGCAGGAAAACATTATTATGGACAAATAAGTAACTGTATTATAAACACATATTTGTTAATTGCATTTTTTAATTTTTAGATTACCAAATATAAAATAATTACTGTTGAGTAAATAATATATGCAGAAAAGACACAAATAGTTCATAAAAGACTTTATAATCCCAACTCTCCATAGCATCCATTGCCAATACTTTTTTTTCTATTTCACTGTATATTTTACATAATTTGTATAATATTGAAAATATAATATTTAATCCTAAGTTTTTTAATGTTCTTAAAACTCATGTAATGTGCTATTTTATGGCTGTGTAATATTCTACTGTTAAGATATACATATTTTTAATTAAATATTCTCAAAATATTTGAAAATGTATGCTTTCGCCAATATATATATTCTTGTCCACGTGGTAGGGAAATTTAACCCAATTAGTTTTATTTTCTTAGCTAACGTTTATTCTTAATTCTTTCATTTTATTTCTTACTTCTTTTTTAAAAAGTATTTCCTGCCTACTTTTTTGTCTACTCCGTTCAGACTCTGTAGTCTTAGGGGTGTTAATGTTTAATTCTTTAAAATGTTTGAAAATATTCCTTCCTCTTTTTTGTTTTAAATTCTTTTAGAAATTACTGTAATGATTTTAAAGTTACGACAAAAATTATATTTACCTTATTATAAATGATAATCATCATTTTTCCTTTTTATATAATATTTCCCCTTCCAGTTCCCAAGTTTTTCTTTGTTAACTGAATTTGGGATAATAAACTTCCATTACATAAAAAATATTTATAGTGTCCTTCAAAGAGAAAGAAATCTTATCAAATGTTTACTCATAATTTATCATTTAACTTGATTTATCTCTGTGTGCGCTGTCTACCATATTTAGCCAAAACTCCCTGTATTTGAGTTAATCATTGTGTTTTATCGATCATTTTTTGGCAACATGTTTTTAAACATATCTGGATTATATCTTTTTATGAATCCTTGCATGAAGAAAAGTACTTCTTAAAGGTCTCCACTTATGACCAAGTCTTGTAAAATTATTCTAGTGCCATAAATCGTCCCTTCAAAGTACTATACAGTTCTTGTGTATTGTGATATGGTGAGGACAATGGATTGCTGTTACATTCATCCATAATTGGGATGGGGCTCTTTTTCCTAAACGCATGTGGATGTTTTTCTTGATCTTTAAAGTCTAGCTGTGAGTGTTTTTTCTTAATTTTATTGGAAATATGTTGAGCTTGTTGTGGTGATGCTTTTTATAATTAAAAAAAACAATATTTATATATTTAAAAAAAAAATCTAAAGTACTTTGAATTCCAGCAAAGATAGAGTAACTCTATTTCTCCCAGGCCCTCTCTCTTGCAACTAAAAAACCCTGCTTATAGCACAGCAAGTTATCATAGGAAAACTCTGAAAGATGGGAAGAAAGTGGATTGCCTAGGGATTTGGGGACTTGAGGAACAACAGAGCTGTGAGTTTCCTGGGTTTCCTTATTACCTTCAATATATTCCAGACAGACCACTGCAGAAGCCTGCAACCCAGCACCAACAACACGCATATACAAAAAAGCTCCAAGGAAAACCTACTCTACCTAGCTAAAGAACCGGAGAAAGCATTTTTAGTTAATACCTGCCTTACTCTAATCAAAAAAAAAAGAAGAAAAGAAAAACTGCACCCCCCCCCACCTCTAGTATTTCAGGAAGGGTTGAACAGAGAGCTGATATTCTACCCCCACCTCGCCACCCCATGGAAGCAATCAGTTGCTCCAATTGCCCTGCCTGGTAATGTCAGCTGTGCAGAGCAGGGAGCTAATTTTCCATCCTCTATTTGTTAGAAGCAAGCAGTACTCTTTCTCCTCTGCTTTGGTAGTGTCAGCAGGGCCAAATGGGGAGCTAACCTTTTATCCTTCACCTGGTGGAAGTAGACAAAGCTCTAATTCCCATGCTAGAGGTAATATTGGCAGGGCTGAGAAGGAAACTGATCTTACAATGTCTGTTTGACTGAAGCTGACTGAACTCTGACTTCCCCACCATAGAAGCTTATGCAGGGTCCAGTGGAGAGCTTAGCTTCCACTCTCAGCTAGCACCAATAAGACTTAATGAGGCTCTTCTGGAACCTGTCCACTATGGGTGACTCTACTGGTATTTGAAATATCAGTGGCATAACTTCCAGCATCACAGCAACAGCAACACGCAAGCCACCACAGTACGACAGACGAGTGATGGAATTTGTAAGTACTCTTTAATTATTTGTAACTGCCAATGATTTCATATCATCCTTTTTTAATTCAAAGATAAACTATTACTGGTTTAGGATATTGAACAAATTTCAGTGTATTTATATTTTTCTTTTTGTAATAATGTTATCAAGAATTTTTAACAATTATTCATTGTGTAATGATAATTATAAATTTAAGACGTTTGTTGGATTTTCCCCTGTCCTATCTAAAGACAGAATATTATGTTGGGTGCTAGTAATTGCCAATTGTATCATATACATCAAACATCTTTATTGACAGAAAAGCAATGCATGTCATGGATTGCAATGACCAGGCAGATACCTTTTAACTTAATTTACCTTACCATTTATTTGATCTATTACCTTGTAATTATTATTTGATCTATTACCTATACTATGAATTAGTTCATTTGCTTACAAGCCATTTCTTTAAATTATTCTCAAATGAAAAATTACTAATGCATCACAAAGAGCCATTTTTGAGCCATTGCTTGTAAATGTATTAAATATACTTGCAGTGATTTTAAGTTTGTGTTTAATGAACTGAGTTTACCCTTCAAACACCAACTAAGAGAATGTTGCCTGAGACTGACTGCACAGATTGTTCATTGATGACCAGCCCCTGACATACAGAAAGAGTTCATTACATATTTGTTACGTAAATACACTCTAAATATATTCCCACAATGGCAGTTATGATAATCTGTCTCATCGTTCATATTGTCACAGTACCACAGGGAGGTGAATACTGAAAATACCATTCTTTTAATAAGGTAATATAAAATTTAAGTTTTGTTATTGACAGCAAAGATGGAGAAAATGTAAGAAAAAGTTAAGAGAAAAGATCTAGAAATCAAATGCATCTGAGGATTTCTTTCAAATGTAAAACTCAAATTTAGTAAAATCTTTAAATTTCCATCCTTTATATAAATATAATTCTCTACGTGTGTCCTACAGAACACTAAAGAAAGCTGAGAAAGTCTCCAAGGCAACCGTGAGGGTATGTTTTCTTAGTGCAAAAGATGTTGTGAATAATGCATGTTAACTAACATTTGGATTTTTCTTTTTTTGTATAATATTGTAGTTAATTTTAAAATATCTTTAATAAATAAAGCTTTTAAATATAATTTAATTGCATGTTGCTTATAAATTCTTTTTCAATATTAACATCACACTTTTGGACATGGAATATTTGGGAAAATAGAGAAGGATGCAAAATCTCTAGTTGTTAAAAAATGCATATAAAATTTGTGTTGGCTTTGAAATATGGTTAGAATTTTAAGGCAGAGCTGGGCAGCAGAATGTTACACAGTCTCATTTTAAACGATCTCATAGAGATGAAGTGTTGAAGTGTTAACAGAATGGGGATATATTGGTTTAACAAACTTAGTGTGCATGACCAAGGGGAATGGTTTGTGTTGAAGTAAAAGTGGTGACATAGGTAGGATCAAGACTTTAAAATGGACTTTATGTTGTTTTGAGTAATTGAATTTAACATGTAGATATCTGGAAAATAGGAAGTGGTTTACAAAAAGGTGATAGTAGGGTTATCGAGTTTGGATTAGGGGAAATGATTGGTATCAGAATTAAACGGGAAAAGCTTGGACTAAGTAAAACCAATTAGGGGACTATGACAGTGGTCTATGAGATGAATAATTTCAGGGCCTGGGATGATTTAGAGCTGAGAATGCATTCTTGATAAAAAGTGCATTATCAGTAAATGACATAAGAGATAAATGGGGAAAGAGAATTAAGTTAAGCCTAAAGTGCCTGAAAGAAATAAAAGTGAAGATGTTCAGTAAATAGTTGAATATATTGGTGTGGATCTCAGGAGTAAATATTATCATGTTATTATCAATTTCAAATGAAGGATTTGGAATGGATACACTTTGCTTATATACTGAATAAGACAAGAACTAATAGAATTCTATGTAAACACACATATAATGAGAAGAAAGATAGAATAGGAGAATCAAATGGAGTGGTACAATAACAATAAATTATTACAACATTAAAACAGCTAGTCAGAAAGAAAAATGGAGCCCTAGGCAGAAACACCACGCCGTCCCTCCACAGCAAAGATCTGAAAAACTAAGCCAAACAGAGAATACAACAATCCTGAAACCCTAAAACATCAAATGAAGAGATAAAAAAACTCAGCCAAGCACCAAATGGAGTGAGAAAACTGACAGAGAATGGAGAGCGAGGAGTGATTCATGCAGAGGTCCCCTACC
>NW_004444144.1:4133734-4157441 GCF_000243295.1 Trichechus manatus latirostris
AAAAAAAAAAGTTGAGAAGTTAGAGGGTGGACATGTTGTGGGGTTGTTAGTTAACCAGTGTCATAAAACAATGTGTACTACTGTTTCATGAGAAACTATTTGTTGTGTAAGCCTTCACCTCAAGTACAATAAAAAATAAAAATAAAACAGCTAGTCAGATCGACTCAACGGCAACAGGTTTTTTTGTTTTGTTTTATTTTTTTGAAACCACTACTCACATAAAGAAAAAGAATCACCAGCATACAATACTGCCCCCTGTCTTAGTTTCTTGCAGCCTGGTGGCACAGTTGTTAAACATTCAGCTGCTAACCAAAAGGTTGGCAGTTTGAATTCACCAGCCACTCCTTGGAAACCCTATGGGGCAGTTGTACTCTGCTCTATAGGGTTGCTATGAGTGGAAATTGAGTCGATGGCAGTGGCTTTGGTTTTGGGTTTGGTGTCAGTGCTGCTATAACAGAAATAGCACAATTAGCTGGCTTTTAATGAACAGATATATATTTTCTCACAGTATAGGAAGCTAGAAGTCTGAATTTGGGGTGCTGGCTCTGTCAGAAAGCTCTGTATCTGTAGGCTCTGGGGGAAGATCCTTGCCTTTTTTCAGCTTCTGTTTCTCAGTTTGTAGGCAGTCTTCTTGTGGCTTGTACCTACCTCTCAGTTCGTGCTTTCTTCTTTGTGACTAATCTGCTCTTTTTATATCTAAAAGATGATTGATTTAAGACATACCCTACACTGTTATGCTCACATTAATATAACAAAGAAAGTCCTATTCCCAAATGGGATTACATCCACAGGTATAGGGATTTAGGATTAACAACACATAATTCTGGGGGACGCAATTCAATTCATAACACCCCCAACACTTCTTCCCTCCTCTCAACAGTAAACACAATGAGACTTCTAGCACACTAGATTATTTTTGAACTTTATTTAAACAAAATCTTAGGATATTTATTCTTTTTGTGTCTTTTTTTAATCGATATTATGTAATCAACATATTACCCATATTGTAGTATATAGCAGTAGTTCATTAATTTCACTGCTCTATAGTATTCTCCTCCTCGTGAAAACAAAGTAAAATATAATGAAATGTGCAAAGACCTGGAGATAGAAAACCAAAAGGGAAGAACCCACTCGGTATTTCTCAAGCTGAAAGAACTGAGGAAAAAATTCAAACCTCGAGTTGCAATATTGAAGGATTCTATGGGGAAAATATTAAACGACACAGGAAGCATCAAAAGAAGATGGAAGGAATACACAGAGTCACTGTACTAAAGAGAAATGGTTGGCTTTCACACATTTCAGGAGGTAGCACATGATCTGGAGCCGATGGTACTAAGGGAAGAAGTCAAAGCTGCACTGAAGGCATTGGCAAAAAACAAGGCTCCAGGAACTGACAGAATACCAACTGAGACGTTTCAACAAACAGATGAAGCACTGGAAGTGCTCACTCTATGCCAAGAAATTTGCATGACAGCTACCTGGACAACCAATTGGAAGAGATCCATGTTTATGTCTATTCCCAAGAAAGGTGATCCAACAGAATGTGGAAATTATCTAACAATATCATTAATATCACATGCAAGTAAAATTTACTGAAGATCATTCAAAAGCAGCTGCAGCAGTATATCAATACGGAACTGCCAGAATTCAAGCTGGACTGGGAAGAGGATGTGGAACCAGGGATATCATTGCTGATGTCAGATGAATCCTGGCTGAAAGCAAAGAATAGCAGAAAGATGTTTACCTGTGTTCCCTTGACTATGGAAAGGCATTTGACTGTGTGAATCATCACAAATTATGGATAACATTGCAAAGAATGGGAATTCCAGAACACTTAATTGTACTCATGAGGAAACTACATATAGATCAAGAGGCAGTTGTTCAGACAGAACAAGGGAATACTGCATGGTTTAAAGTCAGGAAAGGTGTGTATCAGGGTTATATCCTTTCACCGTACCTATTCAATCTGTATGCTGAGAAAATAATCTGAAAATCTGGACTATATGAAAAAGAATGCAGCATCAGGATTGGAGGAAGACTCATTAACAACCTGTGTTATGCAGATGACTCAACCTTGCTTGCTGCAAGTGAACAGGACTTGAGGCACTTACTGATGAAGATCAAAATCCACAGCCTTCAGTATGGATTACACCTCAACATAATGAAAACAAAAATCCTAACAACTGGACCAATAAGCAAAATTATGATAAACAGAGAAACGATTGAAGTTGTCAAGGATTTCATTTTACTTGGATCTATATTCAACACCCATGGAAGCAGCAGTCAAGAAGTCAAAAGACACATTGCATTTGGAAAATCTGCTGCAAAAGACCTCTTTAAAGTGTTGAAAATCAAAGACATCATCCTGAAGACTAAGGTGCGCCTGACCCCGGCTATGGTATTTTCAATCGCCTCATATGTGCATGAAAGCTGGATGATAAATAAGGAAGACCGAAGAAGAATTGATGTCTTTGAGTTGGTGTTGGCAAAGAATATACCATGGACTGCCAAAAGAACGAACATATCTGTCTTGGAAGAAGTACAATAAGAATGCTTCTTGGAAGCATGGATGGCGAGACTACATCTTACATACTTTGAACATGTTATCAGGAGAGATCAGTCCCTGGAGAAGGACATCATGCTTGGTAAAGTAGAGTGTCAGTGAAAAAGAGGAAGATCTTCAACAAGATGGATTGACACAGTGGCTGCAACAATGGCCTCAAGCATAACAACAATTGTGAGGATGGCACAGGACTGAGCAGTGTTTCATTCTGTTGTACATAAGGTCGCTATGAGTCAGAATCAACTCAATGGCACCTAACAACAACAACAACATAGTATTCTACTATATAAATTCTATCATTTATGCATTCTTTTTGTTATGGTAATTTGCTTTTTTTTTCCTCTGTGGGCTTTTGTTAATGATTCTGCTAAGAATAATTTTGTACAAGTCTTTCGGTGTCCTTATGAATGCAGTATGGTGCATCCAAAGGAACCCTGGTAGCACAATTGTTAATCGCTCAGCTGCTAACCAAAAAGTCAGTGATTCAAACCCACGGGCAGCTCCAAAGGAGAAAAGTGGTGATGTACTCCCGTAAAGATTTACAGTTTAGGAAACCCTATGGGGCAGTTCTACTCTGTCCTACAAGGTTGCTATGAGTTGGAATCAACTCAATGGCACTTAACAACATAGTGCATCCTAGGAGTGGAATTGGTAGGACAAATGGAATACTTATATTACACCTTAATAGATATTGCCAAACAATTTACCGAAGTGTTTGTACCAATTTACATGTGCACTGTTGCCGTCAAGTCGATTCCAACTCATAGCAACCCTTTAGGACAGAGTAGAACTACCCCATAGGGTTTCCAAGGAGTGCCGGGTGGATTTTAACTGCTGACCTTTTGGTTAGCAGCACTATGCCCCAGGGTTTCCAGTAGGACAAAAAGAATACTTATACTATATTTTAACAGGTATTGCCAAAAAATTTACCAAAGTGCTTGTACCAATTTACATATGAACTAGTAGTATATGAAAGTTCCTCTTGCTGCAAATCCTTCTCATACTTTGTTATTATCAGTTGTTTCTTGTTTTTAATTTTAACCATTGGAATGATATGTGTTGGAATCTCACTGTGGTTTTAACTTCCATTTTTCTAGTGTCTAAAGAGAATGAGTATCACTTCATATGTTTATTGGAAATGTGGATCTGTTTTATTGTCAAATTCCTGTTCATGTATTTTTTCCATTTTAAAGTAAACTTTATAATAATTTTAGGCTCACAAAAAATTGAGAAGATAGAGAATTCTCATATACCCCACAACCATTTCCATTACTGTTAACATCTTACATGAGAATGGAACACATCACAATTAATTATGAATATTGATGCATTAGTCACTTAACCCCACTTTATTCAGATCTCCTTAATTTTTACCTAATGTACTTTATCTGTCCCAGGATCCCATTAAGGATGCCACATTACATTTAGTCATTATGTTTCCTTAGGCCCTACTTGCTGTGACAGTTTCTCAGATTTTACTTGTTTTGAATGACCTTAACAGTTTTGAGGAGTAATGGTCAAATATTGTGTAGACTAGAGTCCCTGGGTGGTGCAAATGGTTAAAGCACTTGGATGTTAACTGAAATGTTGGAGGTTCAAGTCCACCCAGAGGCATCTCAGAAGAAAGGCCTGGCAATCTACTTCTACAAAATCAGCTATTGGAAACTCTATGGAGCTCCATGATACTCTGACACATATGGGATCACCATGAGTTGGAATAGACTGGATGACAACTGGTAATTTTGTATAACATCCTTCAGCTGGAATTTGTCTTGTGTTTTTCTCATGATTAGACATTGGAAATTTATGTCTATAGTTTATTTATATTTTCCCAATCTGTGCCTTCCATTTTGTTTTCTTACTAGAGTCTTTAAAAAAATAGAAACATTTTGCTTTTGAATGATGATGTCTACATTTATCAATATTTTCTTTTTTGTCTAATGCTTTTATTTTATGTTTTATTCACCTCAAGGCCAAACATACTTATTCTGTATTTTGTTCTAGAAGTTTTGTATTTTAAAGTTTTACATCTAGGTCTATGATCTGCTTCAAGTTATTTCTTTTATATGGTATGAGATAAGGGTTGATGTTCCCAATTTTTTTTTCTTTTCTTTTCCCCAAATGGATATTCTGTTGAGCCACCATCATTTGTTGAAAAGATTTTCTTTTCTCCGTGGTAATACTTTGGCATCTTTTAAAAAATCAATTGCACATACGTGTGTGTGCATTAGTTATAAACTCTCTATTATGTTCTATAGATCTATATGCCTATCTTTTCATGAGTAATGAATTATCTTATTTACTGTATTTCATAGTAAGTCTTTATGTCAGGTGAGGTAAATCCTGCAACTCAGGTCTTCTTCTTAAAATGTATTTGATTATTTGTGATCCTTTGCATGTCCACATTATTTTTAGAATTTACATTTAAAAACCTCCTAGAATTATTAGGATAGTGTTTGACCTGCAGTAAATCTAGGGAGAATCTCCAACTTAATAATTTTGAGTCTGAACATAGAATCCTTGAACATGGACTATCTCTCTATTTGTTAGATATTCTTTAATTTCTCTCAGCAATGTTTGTAGTTTCTCAATGTAGAGGGTTTTTTTTTTTTTTTTTTTGGCTCTTCTGTTAAATTTTTTCCTCCTCATCATTGTTCCCTTACATAGTCAGGATGAGTACAGGACTTAATGGAAGCCATGTCAGGTAAAGCCACTTTGTAGGGGCAGATGCAGTATATGTTGGCATGGCTTTTATCCTACCCTTCAGTTTCCTACAATGGATATTCAAGTGCTACATATATTATGATCAGAGATATGGTTCTTAATATGTTTTTTAAAACAACACTTGAATTATTTTTGATACTCAACCTTATGTTACCATTACTGGAGCACTTTCATTAACAAATTAATAAAATTTAATGGAATGTTTATAAACATCAAACTCCCCTTTTCCTTGAATCAAACTTAACATCAGCAAGTCACATCTTCATTTAAGAGTCAGAGTTGGTGCGCAGATGGCTCTAAGCATTATCTCTGGCGAATCTGCTCACACAGAGAGGCATCCACGTTTTGCGATGAACTAGACAAAGATCTGGTGGGAAATTGTGACATAAGAAGAAAAAGAGATACTTAATGGAACTGGGCTGAGAATAGTCAGGAGCATATAGAATCCAATGAATGGGTTGAAAGTTTAACCTTGAAAAAGAATAAGGCCACTTCTGTTGCGATACAAGAAGTTCAAGGTTTAAGAATGTTTGATGTTGTAGGAGAGTCTAGCCAAGGGGAAAAAGAAAAGGTGTAGCACCTGTTGGCTTGGGCTATCTTTGGGAAGGGTTAAAACACAATGCAAAGAACACACCCGAGAAAGAGCAGATGGAAGGAGAGAGCCGGAGAAAAATATTTAAGTTTGGACTAGCCGTCATTGGGAATGCCCTCTGATATTGGGGGCTATGTTATTGTGTGTTTTTAAGTCGATTCCAACTCACAGCCATCCAAATAGACAGACTAGAAATGCCCCAGAGGGCTTCCTAGGCTGTAAATCTTTACGGGAACAGATTGCCAGGCCTTTTCCCCTGTGGATCAGCTTGTGGGTTCAAACTGCTGAATTTTTGGTTGGCAGCCGAGTTCTTAACCACTGTGCCACCAGGGTTCCCTTGAGGACTGTAGGAGGTAATAATTTGGTAGTGGTGTTCTTCATTTCAGTCAGGTCACTATATCCTAAACGAGAAACAGTTAAAAGTTGAAGAGAGGACAGATATTTGATTTTATACAGGGGAAGATTTTGTGAGGATTGGTAGGTCAGAAAAAAAAAAAAGGTTATGATAGAACAGAGAACAAAGGTGATACTATGTTTTAAAAATAGTTCAACCATAAAGCACGGGCATGGTAAACTAGAAAATGTAGCTGGTATGGGTCTGATAGAAAGAGGCCCTGTAGTGGAGGATTTAAAAATATAAAAAGCCAATTTAAGATAATGGAGGGGGAGAAAACATGGCGAAAGAAGAAAGAAAAAAAATCAAGAACTTTCTGAAATTCTAAACAAAAATTTTTTAAAATATTTTTTCCATGGTGAAGATAAAGTTCAGAGAATCAGTGTGAAAGTATAGCTTAAGTTGAATAGCAGGTTTAAAAAAGTTATATGTCAAAGAATTATGAGTTCTGTAATGGAGAAAAATCATATTACTCTTGGTGTAACATTTCTGTTCAAATTTGCACAGAGGTATAGAAAAATATATATACAAACGTATTATATGTTATATATTTTATATACTTTGTCATTAAGATCAGTTTAAAAAATATTGGGGAAAATATGAACATGTTTCTTTGCAGCCCCTCTCCCTGAGGAATATAAATAATATTTATATATAGATAAATATCCCTCACTATATTTCTCACTAAGAAATATAAAGAAATAGCTTAGTAAATAATAATGGAAAAAGCTTTGTTTATGGATGACACTGTGGAAATGGTTTAATTTAATGAAGAGAAATCAGACTATCATGTTCAAATTTCAAATTTACTAGTAATTAGAGAAGTTTCCATTTCTTTTTAACTCAGTTTTCAGTTATATTTAAAATGAGAATGTTGAACAGAAAAGCTGTATGATAGAAGTTTTCCATGGTCTTGTGTTCTCTATCATGTTGGTAAATTACCACAGTATGCATTTATTAACTTTTTTGAAATTGGAATTTAGAGGTTGAATTTGTATTGATTTCTCTCCATATGTATAGGGGAAAATAAATAAAAATTAAGACAACACAAGCATTTTCTTCCTATTCATGAAGTGTATGGTGGTTGTGTGCCGCTGAGTGGATTCTGACTCAGAGTGACCCTATATGAGAGTAGAACTGTCCTATAGGGTTTCTTAGGTTGTAATCTTTATGGTAGCAGATCTCCAGGTCTTTTTTCCTGTTGAGTGGTTGGATTTGAACTGCTGACCTTTTGGTTAGCAGCTGAGCATTTACTGTGTTTTTGTGCAAGCAAAGCACACCTTTTATGTTTGTTTGGCAACCACAGAGTTTGCCAACTGTGCCCTCCCCCCACAAGGTATTTTCATAAGTCTGCTATGCTAATTTTTTTACTGCATGAAAAAAATTGGTATAGCTTCGATTACAAAAATACCTCACAGGGAGAGGGCATGGCTGACAAACAAAGTAGAAGGTACGTGCTATTTGAGCAAAAATACAATAACCACTGTGCCCAGGGCTCCTTTCATGAATTCAAATATTTATAAATACACAAAATGAAAATACATATAACAAGCTCCATATATTTCAGTTACTTCTGTAATCAATTATTCAAAATAAAGTTATTCTCAAAATACTAAATTTGGAAGTTACTTTAAAAACTCACTCAGTGTAATTATCAGTGTAAATTATAACCCCATTTTGTTGCCACTAACTTCTTGTACCCGTTTTGACCGATTTGCATGTGACTGAATAAAAATACAAGATAATTTTCTAACTCACATACAAAAAAGACCAGACTTACTGGTCTGACAGAGACTGGAGAAACCCCAAGAGAATGGCCTCCGGACACCCTTTTAACTCAGTACAGAAGTCACTCCTGAGGTTCACCCTTCAGCCAAAGATTAGACAGGCCCATAAAACAAAACAAGACTAAATGTTCACACCAGCCCAGAGGCAAGGACAAGAAGGCAGGAGGGGATAGGAAAGCTGGTAATGGGGAACCCAAGGTCGAGAAGGGAAAAGTGTTGACACGTCGTGGGGCTGGCAACCAATGTCACAAAACAATATGTGTATAAATTATTTAATGAGAAACTAATTTGGTTTCTAAGGAGTGCCTGGTGGATTTGTACTGCTGACCTTTTGGTTAGCAGCCATAGCTCTTAACCACTACACCACCAGGGTTCCATGAATTGTTTAATGAGAAACTAATTTGCTCTGTAAACTTTCATTTAAAGTACAGTTAAAAGAAAAAAAAAAACAAGATAACTTTATTTCTAATTAATATTTATAATAGTCAATTCCTTGGTATTTCAATCTGATTATCAGAGCATCTCAAATCCTTCATACAATCTTTTAGAGAATATCTCTCATACCAAATTTTAGAAAATCCTTATCTTTCAAAGAATAAATAAGTAAATAAACAGATAATGTTGGAGTTAGGTTCAGAAATGGAGTAATTATTTCTCTTCTGCACATGAGTCAGTAACAAAAAGCTAAAATCTCAGTAGTTTAAAAAATTCTCATCAAACAGTTTACTCTTATTCTTCTGGACTTCAGTTTTCCAGTCTGGCATGTAAAGAGCTTAGATGCCATCATGCACATCTTCACAACAAGAAAAAAGCTGAAAAACTAAAAATCAACCTCTTTTGTTACACCCATCAGAGAACTGAGCTCACAGGGAAAACCCTAAAAGCTGGAAAGACAAGCCAACACCGAGAACCACCACTTACTAGGCACAGAAACCACCACAAGTGGACCAATAATCAGATAAGAATATTAAAAGTATTTCACTAATTGCTTGAGACTGAGCACGGATGATCTTAAGAGATAAAAACTCCTGAAGGCCCAGTCATAGGAAGGTGACCATTATTTTATGAGTTTTGCCTCCAGAAGTCCTACTAGTTCTCACTGTGAAAATCAGATAAAAATCTCCTTATGTGGACAGTCAGGAATAGGAGGAAGAAATGGAATGTGTGGCTAATTGCCTCTATGCACAACTACTCCTTTGTCATGAGATCAGAATTGGATAGTGTCTGACTACAATTACTGAACATTTTGTTCAAAGAGTCTATAGAGGAATCCTATTCTAAAGGGGGAAAGTGGAACAGAATTTCAAATTCTAATGGAATCCAGACCTTCTGGAGCCACTGAGACTGGATGAACCCCTGAAACTATTCCCCTGAGAAAATCTTTTAACCTTACATCTTAAATCAAAAGTATCCCGAGACCTTCTTTAAACCAATCAATAGTTCAGCTTAATTAGTGAAGAATGTATGCCTTGAACATTGTGCTCGTTTAAAGAACTATCTACGTGGTATCAAACTGACAACAGCAAATTGAAAGCTTAGATAGGAAGCTTAAACCAAAAAAAAAAAAGACACGTTGCCATCAAGTCAATTCTGACTCATAGCAACCCTATAGGACAGAGTAGTACGACTCCACAGTTTCCAAGGAGTGTCTGGTGGATTTGAACTGCCAACCTTTTGGTCAGCAGAAGTAGCTCTTAACCACTACACTACAAGGGTTTCCAATAATAGGAAGCTTAGGGACAGTGAATTTATGTTAATAGAGGAAAAACAATTTGAAAAAGGAGGGTGATACAATTAAAAACAAAACAAAACAAAACAAGGAGAGTGAAAATGGTCGTACAACTTGAAGAAAGTAATCAATGTCACTGGATTATACATATAAAAATTTTCAAATTGGTGTATGTTTTGCTGTGTAAATTTTCAACAACAACAAAAATAAAATATTTTTTATAATCCCCTCATGCCTCCTGCAGGGGGGAGGGTAAAAGCAAACATTTTGAAATAGTGCTCTGTTTCCCTTAAAAATGGCCTACCCTCAAGTAAAATTATTTTCTATATTCTAACCAAGAGTGGGTTTTATCAGAACCTACCCAAAACACAGAAAATAAACTACCTACTCCAACTCTCTCTAGCTTTTCATGTGGGATAAGGGAAATACACAGCTAGAGCCCTCTCTAGACTTGGATGTGGGGGAAAGAAAATATCCATCTCCAGTCCCCCTAAGATTTTTTTAACCAAATGATTGGAAATATGAAACTGAGAAGTACTTGTGAGGGTCGCAACCCAGAAGCACAGGCACACTAAAAGACTGAAACCTAATCACAGGATTATAGGAGGCTTCCCTTCCCCCAGCACCTTACCAGCGTGTTGCCATCATTAGAGCTTTACAGGGAATTACAATTGAGAGAACCTCAGTTCCTTTTACCTCGCGCATCATATACAGCTTTCAACAAAAATTATAAAGCACGCTAAAAGGCAGGGATGAATAGGTGGAGCACAGGCCATTATTAGGGCAGTGAAGCTATTTGGTATGGTACTATAGTGGTAGACACATAACATTATGTATTTGAAAAAACCCGTATGATTATATAATACAAACAGTGACCATGAACTTAAAATGTTGACTTAAGCTAATAATAATATACCAGTATTGTTTCATCAATTATAATAAATGTACAACACAAATGCAAGAAGGAGAGACAGTGTGCAGGAGACAGGATACATATGCGAATTCTGTTCTATCTGCACAATTTTTCTGTAAACCTCAAACTGCTCTAAAAATATTTTGTTTTAAAGAGACAGTTTAGCAAAAAAAAAAAAAAAGTCAAAATAATTTTGTCAAGATAGTCATATCAGACAGACATGTCCTGGTTACAAATTTGTAGCCTCCAGATAATACCTAGCTTTTCTCTAGACGTCTGTTTTCCCAATAGAAACAAATGCTCAGGCAGTAAATAAAATTAGATAAAGCAGGTGGACATGAAGAGGTAAGAAAGAGGTCAGGAGCAAATTCATGCTACTCTGCCTGCCAGTAGAATCTGTGCAATCTGTTTTAGGGAGTGAGGCATTTATTCTCCTTGACTGAGATCTTGAGTTTTTACTCTATAGAAGCAACCTGTGCAGATTGTGCAAAGTATAAAGAAGAGACAGCTAGTTTAGCAGAAAGAAAATGTGGTGACTATTTAAGCTTTTTCCACCACTCGTCTGTCAGTTTGTCATACTGTGGTGGCTTGCATGTTACTGTGATGCTGTAAGCTATTTCAAATACCAGTGGCGTCACCATGGTGGACAGATTTCAGTAGAGCTTCCAGACTAAGACAGACTAGGAAGAAGGGCCTGGCAATCTAGTTCTAAAAAAATTGTCCAGTAAAAACCATATGAATAGCAGAAGAACATAATCTGATATAGCCACTTAGATAGGAAGGCACTCAAAATAAGACTGGGGAAGAGCTGCTTCCTCAAAGTAGAGGCAACATTAATGATGTTCATGGAGTAAAGCTTTGGGGATCTCCATTTGATGATGTAGCACAAATCAAAATAAGAGGAAACAGCTGCAAACATCCATTAATAATCTGAACGTGGAATGTATGAAGTACGAATCTAAGAAAATTAGAAGCTGTCAAAAATGAAGTAGAGACAGGGAATGCAAGATTGACAAGGGACAGTGCTGACATGTCGTGGGGTTGTTGACCATTGTCATAGGGCAATATGTGTACTAACTGTTTAATGAGAAACTATTTGTTCTGTAAACTGTCATCTAAGATACAAAAAAAAAAAAAAAAGAATTCTCTATGTGAGATCCAACTGATAACAGCAACTCAGAAGGTTTGATGAGAAGCCTAGGGGGCAGTGAGTTAAAGATAATGGTGATGGAATAATTTGGAAAAGAATAGAGAACAATAGCACAACTGGAAGAATGTAATCGATGTCACTGAATTGTACATGTAGAAACTTTTGAAATGGTGTAAATTTGGCTATGAATATTTTCACCAAAAACAAAAAAAAAAGGTGCTCTAAGGTCAAGAAGGGAGAGTGTTGACGTGTGGCAAGGTTGTTAACCAATGTCATAAAACAATATGTGTACTGACTGTTTAATGATAAACTATTTGTTCTGTAAACCTTCATTTCTAAAGTACAATAAAAAAAATGCAATATACTTTATTGGAAATTACATATAGTCAATTGATTCCCACAGAATCCTTTTGTTGAAATTTGCCAGATTTTTGTATTTGAAGCCAATCTATAGTTGCAATTCAACCATGATTTGAGAAATATAGTTTCCTCCCAATCTGCTAACTTTTTTCCCAATAAATTTACCGTCATTAAATCTGTGATATATTGGTAAACTATTTCTCACCCTAGTGTAAATTATATTAATAAATTGCAACCTCTTACAACTTCAGCACTAAAAAAAAAATGAAATAGAACACTTGAAGATCAATATCCTAGGTGTTAGTGAGATGAAATGGACTGGTATTGGCCATTTTGAATCAGAAAACCATATGGTGTACTGTGCCAGCAATAACAAATTGGAGAGGAATGGCCTTACATTCATTGTCAAAAAGAACATTTCAAGATCTTTCCTGAAGTACAACCCAGTCAATGATAGGATAATATTCATATGCCTACAAGGCAGATCAGTTAATACAACTATTATTCAAATTTATGTGCCAACCACTAATGCCAAAGATGAGAAAATTAAAGATTTTTACCAACTTCTGAGTCTGAAACTGATCAAATATGCAATCAAGATGCTTTGATAATTACTGGTGATTGGAATGTGAAAACTGGAAACAAAGAAGGATCAGTAGTTGGAAAACATGCCCTTCGTGATAGAAACAATACCGGAGATCATACGTTAGAATTCTGCAAGACCAATGACTTAGTCATTGCAAATACCTTTTGGAACAATAAGCAACATCATGATATATGGATAAAATATTGAACTTGTCAAGGATTTCATTTTACTTGGACTCACAATCAATGCCCATGGAAGCAGCGGTCAAGAAATCAAATGATGTATTGCATTGGGCAAATCTGCTGCAAGAGCCCTCTGTAAAGTGTTGAAAAACAAAGATATTACTTTGAAGACTAAGGTTCACCTTACTCAAGCCATGATATTTTCAATTGCCTCATATGCATGAGAAAGCTGGACACTGAATAAGTAAGATCAAAGGATAACTGATGTCTTGAATTATGGTATTGGTGAAGAATATTGAATATTTAACCATGGACTTCCAGAAGAGTGAATAAATCTGTCTTGGAAGAAATACAGCTAGTATGATCCTTGGAAGGAAGTGACGATGGTGAGACTTAATCTCATGTACATCGGACATGTTTTCAGGAGAGGTCAGCCCCTTGAGAAGGACATCAGACTTGGTAAGTTAATCAGTCAGGGAAAAACAGGAAGACCCTCTATGAGATGGATTGACACAGTGGTTGCAACAACGGGCTCAAACATAGCAATGATTGTGAGGATGGTATAGCACCAGGAGGTGTTTTGTTCTGTTGTAGATAGGGTCATTATGAGTCAGAACTGTCTTAAGAACACCCAACAACAAACAAAAACAGTGAGCTGAAATGGACAGATATTGGCCATTTTGAATTAGCCAATCATATAGTCTAATATGCTGGAAATGACAAATAGGAGAGGAATGGTGTCTCATTCATTGTCAAAAAGAACATTTCAAAATCTATCCTGAAGTACAATACTGTCAGTGATAGGCTAATATCCACACACCAACAAGCATGGCCAGTTAATACGACTATTACTCAAATTTATGCACCAACCACTAGTGTCAAAGATGAAGCAATTCAAGATTTTTATCAACTTCTGCAGTCAGAAATTGATCAAACATGCAGTCAAGATACATTGATAATTACTGGTGATTGGAACGTGAAAGTTGGAAATGAAGAAGGATTGGTAGTTGGAAGATATGGCCTAGGTGATAGAAACTTCATCGGAGATCTTATGATAGAATTTTGTATGACCAATGACCTATTCATTGGAAATGTCTTTCTTCAACAACACAAACGGTAACTATACATGTGGATCTCACCAGATGGAATATACAGGAATCAAATCAACTACATCTGTGAAAAGAGACTATGGAGAAACTCAATATCATCAGTCAGAACAAAGCAGGACATCAGTTGTTCATATGTAAGTTCAAGTTGAAACTAAAAAAAATTAAAATAAGTCCACGAGAGCCAAAGTACGACCTTGCATATATCCCACCAGAATTTAGAGACTATCTAAAGAACAGATTTGACTCATTGAATACTAATTTCCGTAGACCACATGAGTGGTGGGATGACATCAAGGCCATCATACATGACGAAAGCACAGTGTCATTAAAAAGACAGGAAAGAAGAAAAGACCAAAATGGATGTCAGAAGAGACTCTGAAACTTGCTCTTGAAAGTAAAGTAGATAAAGAGAATGAAGAAATAATAATGCAAAAGAGATGAACAAGGATTTCAAGTGGCTGCTTGAGAAGACAAAGTAAAGTATTATAACGAAATGTTCGAAGACCTGAAGTTAGAAAATCAAAAGGGAAGAACATCCTTGGCATTTTTAAAGCTGAAAAAACTGAAGAAAAAATTCAAGACTTGAATTGCCATATTGAAGGATTCTATGGGCAAAATGCCCACATGTCTGTCAGTTTGTCGTGCCGTGGTGGCTTGTGTGTTGCTGTGATGATAGAAGCTTTGACACCAGTATTTGAAATACTAGCAGGGTTACCCATGGTGGACAGGTTTCAGTGGAGCTTCCAGACTAAGCAGAAAACGAAGAAGGACCTGGTGGTCTACTTCTGAAAAAAATTGGTCGGTGAAAACTTTATGAATAGCAGCTGAACATTGTCTGGTATAGTGCCGGAAGATGGGCCCCTCTGGTTGGATGGTACTCAAAACATGACTGGAGAAGCACTGCCTCCACAAAGTAAAGTTGACTTTAATGATGTGGATGCAGTCAAGTTTTCAGGACCTTCATTTGCTGAGGAGGCAAAACTCAAAATGAGAAGAAGCAGCCGCAAACATCCATTGATATTCTGAATGTTAAATGTACAAATTATGAATCAAGGAAAATGGGAAGTTGTCAAAAATAAAACAGAACACTTGAAGCTCAATAGCCTAGGCATTAGCTGAAATGGACTGGTATTGGCCAATTTCAACCAGAAAATCATGTGGTCTACTGTGCCAGGAAAGACAAATTGAAGTGGAACGGCGTAGCATTCATCGTCAAAAAGAACATTTCAAGACCTGTCCTGAAGTACAGTGCTGTCAGTGATAGGAAAATATCCATTCACCTCCAAGGAAGGCCAGTTAATACAATTATTATTCAAATTTACCATGAACCACTAATGTCAAAGATGAGGGAACAAAAGATTTTTACCAACTTCTGCACTCTGAAATTCATCAAACATGCAATTAAGATGCATTGATATTTACTGTTGTTTAGAATGTGAAAGTTGGAAACAAAGAAGAAGGATCGGTAGTTGGAAAATATGGCCTTGGTGATAGAAAAAGTGCTGGAGATTGCATGATAGAATTTTGCAAGACCAACAACTTCTTCGTTGCAAATACTTTTTTTCAAAAACATAAGTGGTAATTACACATATGGGCCTCACCAGATGGGATACACAGGAATCAAATCCACTACTTCTGTGGAAAGAGACAGTGGAAAAGCTCAATATCATCAGTCAGAACAAGGCCAGAGACCAATTGTGGAACAGATCATCAATTGCTCATATGCAAATACAAATTGAAGCTGAAGAAAATTAGAGCATAGCCAAGAGAGCCAAAATATGACCTTGAGTATATCCCACCTGAATTTAGAGATCATCTCAAGAATAGATTTGACCTATTGAACACTAATTACTGAAGACCAGACGAGTTGTGGTATGACATCAATGACATCATACATGAAGAAAGCAAAATGTCATTAAATACAGGATAGAAAGAAAAAAAGAAAATTTTTGTCAGAAGAGACTCTGAAAGTTACTCTTGAACATAGAGAACTAAAATGAAAAGAAGAAATGATGAAGTAAAAGAGCTGAATAGAAGATTTCAAAGGGCTACTCGAGAAGAGAAAGTAAGGTGTTATAATGAAACGTGCAAAGACCTGGAATTAGAAAACCTAAAGGGAGAAACACACTTGGCATGTCTCAAGCTGAAAGAAGTGAATTAAATTTCAAGCCTTGTGTTGCAATATTGAAGGATTCTACAGAGAAAATATTGAAAAATGCAGGAAACATAAAAGAAGATGGAAGGAATACACAGGGTCACTGTACCAAAAAGAGTTGGCTGATGTTCAACCATTTCAGGAGGTAGCATATGATCCAGAACTGATGGTATGGAAGGAAGAAATCAAGCTCCACTGAAGGCACTGGCAAAAAACAAGGCTCCAGGAATTGACAGAATACCAATTGAGATGTTTCAACAAAGGATGCAAAGCTAGAGGTTCTCAATTGTCCAAAAATGTAGAAGACAGCTTCCTGGCCAACCAACTGGAAGAAATCCATATTTGCGTCCATTCCAAAGAAACATGATCCAACAGAATGAGGAAACTATTGAACAATATCATTAACATCACACATGAGAAAATTTTGCTGAAGATCATTCAAAAGTGGTCGCAGCAGTACATTGACAGGGCACTTCCAGAAGTTCAAGCCAGATATAGAAGAGAACATGGAATGAGGGATACCATTGCTGATGTTAGATGGATCTTGGCTGAAAGCAGAGAATACCAGAAACATGTTTATCTGTGTTTTGACTATGCAAAGGTGTTTGTGTGAATAACAAATTATGGATGACATTGCAAAAAACGGGAATTCCAGAATACTTAATTGTGCTCAAGAGGAACCTGTACATAGACCATAAGGCAGTCATTCAAACAAAACAACGGGATACTTTATGGTTAAAATTAGGAAAGGTGATCATCAGGATTGTATCCTTTCACCATACTTATTCAAACTGCATGCTGAGCAAATAATCCAAGGAGGTGGACTACGTGAAAAAGAAAGTGGCATCAAGACTGGAGGAAGACACATTAACAACCTGCGATATTCAGATGATACAACCTTGCTTGCTGAAAGTGAAGAGGACTTAAAGCACCTACTGATGAAGATCAAAGACTACAGCATTCAACATAGATTGTACCTCAACTCAAAGAAAACAAAAATCCTCACAAATGGACCAGTAAGCATCATCATGATAAATGGAGAAAAGATTTAAACTATCAAGGATTTCATTTTATTTAGATCCACAATCAACCCTCATGGAAGCAGCAGTCAAGAAACCAAATGACATATTGCCTTGGCAAATCAGCTGCAAAAGACCTCTTTAAAGTGTTAAAAAGCAAATATGCCACTTTGAGGACCAAGGTGAGCCTGACCCAAGCCATGGTATTTTCAATCCCCTCACGTACATATGAAAGCTGGACAATGAATAAATAAGAATGAAAAAGAATTGATGGCTCTAAAATATGGAGTTGGTGAAGAATACTGACTATGCCATGGACTGCCAGAAGAATGAACCCATCTATCTTGGAAGAAGTGCAGCCAGAATGCTCCTTAGAAGTGATGATGGCAAGACTTCATCTCAGGTACTTTGGACATAATATCAGAAGAGACCAGTCCCTGGAGAAGTACGTCATGCTTGGTAAGGTAGTGTGTCAGTGAAAGAGAGGAAGACCCTCAAGGAAATGGATTGACACAGTGGGTGCAACAATGGTCTCAAACATAGCAACGATTGTGAGGATGGTGCAGCGCCAGGCAACATTTTGTTCTGTTGTCAATACAGTTGCGATGAGTCAGAACTGACTCGAGGGCAACTAACAACAACAACATTTATGCTTTTTAGTGGAGAAGATATGAAGTAGTGGGAAGTCAGTACAATAAAATAGATAAAATAATAAAGACAAGGAAATAAGAAAAAGTATGGTCTATAACAAATACTTTTTCCCAAAATAGTAGCATGATGGTTGAGGAAGTCTAACATTTGTTCCCTGTGCAATCACTTTTAAGCATAAACGTTATAAATCACTGGTGCATATAAAGTTTTAGTTAAAAAAACAACAACAACAATGGTTAGTTGACATAAAACAGCCATATTTAACTGGATAAGTGGCTCAGTTATAATACCTACCCTTTCTATTAAGATTGTTGCAAATCTGGTGTGAATATAGATAAAGTTCTTTTCTCATAATTTCTCATAATTGTAGATGAGAACAATTTTGACAATGAGAACAATATTAACAACATTCAAACACTATCAAGATACCATTTACTAGAGATCGTTTTGGCTTTGTTGGACAGAAATTTTAATCACTATTTGAGCCTTTTCCACATATGAAGCAGGGTTATTAAAAAGAACAGGATTTAAAAATAAAAGAATGGGCAAGGCAAGATCTTGTAGACAATATATTCTTTTTATCTGTATGCTCCTTAATATGTTCCCAAATAATGACACTTGAAAAATGTAACTAATTAGCAAATTAAGGTATTTTGAAGAGGTATGGTGCAGCGGAAACCTGGGGCTTTAAGCAAAAATCCAAGTCCAATGTGTAGAATGAGCAGACGAAGAACATGAAGAACAATTGTAAACTCAGTAAAGAGCCCTCATGTTAAAAGAACTACTGGAGAATCTCATCACCATACCTCTCATCATCATAAAAATAATTATCATTAATTGCTCTTTCATATTAATTATCCATTGAGGTTACTTTTTTAATTAAAAAATGAAACTGAGCCTTTAAACCTAAGTTCAGTCTTTTGTTTTCTTCCTCTCTTGATTAAGTGAAAGTGAAATAATTTGAATAGGGTTATAGGTTGGAATTATGGGTTTACATTTCAAAGGATCAAATCAAGGGATTATAAAGGACAGAAGCTGCATAAACACACCCAAGTATGTTTCTGGATAGACTTACGCCATTTGTATCAATGCTGAGGTGACTCAAGTCTGCAGTGTTGATATAAATACTGATATTATAAATTATTCTAGCATCTTTCCTGGCTCCAACATTTGCATGGCAGACATTATTTAAATAAATACCTGCTCCTACTAGAAATTTTAAAAGAAGTAGTAACAACAATGACAACTTGAAGATACATATGTCTCTGTGTGTGTGTGTGTGTGCATGCATTAGAAGTCAATATAATGGGATGACTATTTATAAAATACCTACTATTATACTAGAGTCTTGACCACTGGCCTCATAAAAATTAGCAAGGAAAAGGAGATTCTTTTTTTACAAAGAGAAAAAGCAACCAGATCTACTTATGCTAGGAAAATAAGAGAATCTAAACCCAAATCTGTTGCCATTGAGTCAATTCCAACTAGTGGTGACCACATCTGTAAGACAGTGGAACTGTTCCATAGAGTTTTCTTAGCTGTAATCTTTACAGAAGCAGATCACCAGGGCTGTCTTCCGTGATGCTGCTGGGTGAGTCTGAATGGCCAACCTTAAGGTTAATAGTGGAGCACAAACCATTTGCAACACTCAGGGACCTATCTATACTCCTTAAATATTATTGAATATATTGCATTGCTAAGTATCTATATAGTTTTTTCTTGAACATATTTATGCTGCCTTAATTAAATCCATATGAACATATATACTAAATGAATTCCAAGTTTAGAGTGAAATAAAAAAATTACAGGATTTAATTGAACTGAGAATAAAAAAAAGAAAAAAGAAGACAAACTAGTTCCTCAACTTCTTAGTGGAGAAAATAAACAATAATATTATTAATCACATGTGTCTTTGGTTGTTATGGGAATAATTTGGAGAAAGAAAAATTTCTTTGAATTTAATTGTTTAAAAAATCATGAGATTTCTTGGCTTTCAGATAAGCAATATCTTTGCAGTATTGACAAAACTGACTTTGGCAATGAGTTAGTCAATGTTTCCTTCGGTATCTTTTCTGAGAAGATGAAGAAAAGTGATCCGAACCATTTTCCCGAAAGTTGGATTGCAACTGGTTAAACCACTATATCCACTGAATTCTTGGGGACTCTCTGATAAAGAATGGATACACTGACTCGCCAAATATCTCAGTGGCCGTATTCAACAAGCCTTTGGATATTAAAACCTGAAGCTCGATGGAAAAGACTGGATCTCTTGGTAACAGCAATCATATGGGTCCTGCCTTTGGAATTTCGGCTTTTTTTTCTTAACGACCTTGTCTATTAGAGGATGGTTCACCATAAGCCCAATTCAGATCTACAGGGAGTGGCTTACTGCATCCTTTCAGTTCTTTAAAGTAATTCTGAGTCAGTTCCAGATCTCTCTCCCACTCCGATCCCCAAGTTGATGTAGAATAACAATGCTCGATCACGAAGTCAGAAAAATGTTATGGACTAATTTACAATGTTATATCTATTTTTATAATTTTGAAATAACTTTAAAACAAAATCAAATAATGTGAGATGGGGAAGAAAAGGAGAAAGAGAAGAAGGGAACAAGACAGAAAGGGAGGAGAGAAGGTAGTAAAGAATGATAAATCAATGAATCAGTCAATCAATAAAGGAATCAAGGGAGGAAAGGAAAATCATCTGAAATCCCAAATATTTGCTGAATCAAAGGAACAGAGAAACTAAGCATGGGAGGAAGAGAATTTGCTTAGTGCCTGCTTAGTATATGATAATGTGCTAGACCATTTCACTTTTTATCATATATGAAATTAAATCTTTACAACAATCTCTGACATAGGTATTTATCCTGTTGTAGAATTGAGATTTGCTACCTGGTCCATCAGAATCTAAATCCCACAATCTTTCTACTGAACAACTCAGCACAAGAAGTGGCTACAGGAAGTTTTATCCTTAGTTAAACTTTTCCCCACACGAACTACCTGATATGTAACCATACGGCTGCCAATTAGGAGGCTGACGTTTTCTCTGCACTATTTTGATTGTCCTTAGGTTGTCTCTAGGTTATAATTTGCATAATATCTGGTCAAGAATCTGAATAATCTATATGGTGTCTTAAATGGATAATTTCATTTATCTAATCTGTATGAGTCAGAATCAACTCAATGGCAATGGGTTTTTGATCAATATTTCAACCATGCCAATAATTACAGTGAGTCAGAGAAGAGAAAAACATTGATATGCAGCCTTCCTTCCTGGACAGATTTTCTTTCCAAAACGTACACCCAATAATGCTGAAAGCAAGTCAGGAAGAAATTACACATTGCATGATCAGAAGAACAATAGAGAAATTAAAGCTTTCCTCCAGGGCAGTCAGCCCCACCCACTGTAAACCTACCTTTGAGAAGAATGCAATGCACTCCACAGCACTGTTTCAGGACAGAGTTCTAATTAGTTCCAAAGAATTTGAGGGGATTATAAATTGGTTAATAGTTCTTACCGTTAAAAAAAAAAAGCCCGAAAATAAATCAATTTTACAAGACATTGTAGAAAATTAACTTTTCCACCATTAAAACATCAACGTTTCAAGACAGGGAATTTTGCAATAGATTAGTCACACATACAGAAACATATATCACATCCCATTCACTATCATTGAGATTATTGAAGAGAAAGCAGTAAAGCGTATGTAACAAGGAAAAGTAAATGCAAAGTGGTGGAGTAGGGGAAGTCCTGACCTTAATAACTTTGCAAATGAGCGGAATCTATAAGATTAAAGTAAAAAGAACAATTAAGTAAGTGAATGTTGGATGGTAGAAGCCAGGTTTGTGTCTCTTGGAATTTACAGATAAGCAAGAGAAGGAGGCTAGAATGATCCATGTGGTAATGGATTAGAGTTGCAGCTGTCAGTATGAACTCTTAGTTTAATATGGATACAGATGGTTACGTGTAGAAATATTTATAGATGTATTTATATACATACACATGTATATATGCATGTATATGGGTTATTATACACACATGTATTTCCTTGTTCTTTCAGCTGTGAAGGTCTAAGAAAATGATATCCCAGTAGCAACAAGCACGCCTAGTCCTCCTATCTTGTTTTCTAATACTATTCTCTAATAAAAAATTACCAGGGATCCTCAGAGAAATGCCTAATTCTAGGACTGGGCCATTGAATACACAAGATGAGCCTGGAACATCGTGAATTGCCAGAAAGTAAGGAAGTGTTCAAAAGGAAATACACACACACACACACACACACACACACACACACACTCACACGTTGATGGAGGCATGTTAAAGTGACACAGGAGCCAAAAGAAAGAGCTTCCAACAGCCAAAGCTGGAGCAATTTGAGAAACATAAAAAATCATGTTCTATTAGATTATAATTTAAGATAAATATTCATGAGTCCTTACCAATATAAATAAATTACTGAATAAATTAATAAATGGGGGGAAGAGACAATCACCCATGCAGACAAATTCCAAATAATTTATGTAGAAATTAAGTGTGGACAGTGTGTAGTGACTTACTTCTGAAAAGTATGGAAGGAGGAGGGAGAGTAACTTTACAGTGGAGAAACCTGACAAACACTACCTTGGCCAGATGAACGACATCAACATCAGCAATGATAAATTATGTTGATAACATGTACATATGACATGTTGTGATAAGAATGGAACTTCACCTCTTTGATTTTCATTTCTAAAACACATAACTTTGGTCTAATTGCAAGCAAAACATCAGAAAAATTCCAGTAAAGAGGCATCCAACAAAGCATCTGACCAGTACAGCTCAAATCTATCATGGTTATGAAAAGCAAGGAAAGTCTGAGAAACTGTCACAGCCAAGAAAGCCTAATGAAACATAATTGAATGAAAAGTGGAATTCTAGAACAAAAAACAGACATTAAGTAAGAACTAAGGAAATCTGAATAAAGCTATGGACTTTAATTAACAATAATGTACCAATTTTTGATTCACAAACCAATCAATCCACAAGTTGCTGTTGATGAGACCCCATGTGTGTAAGAGTAGAACTGTGCTCCCTAGGGTTTTCAGTGTCTGATTTTTCAGAAGGAGATCACCAGGATATTCCTCTGAGGAAAACATTTATTGGACTCAAACCTCTCACCACCCAGGGATTCCTAAGTATAGTAAATGTATAATACCAATATAAGATGTGTGGTGTATAGGGGTACTCTCGTAGTATCTTCTCAATTTTTCTGGAAATCTAAAACTGTTCTAAAAAATAAAGTCTGTTAAAAAAAGTGAATTCAAGGTTATGACTGTAGACTGTATGAACACAGAGCAAACATAATGAGCAACAAAGTGGAAATGGTGACATCCTTTTATGGTGCTTTAAAATAAACTCTAAGTAAATGCTGTAGTCAAGAATGTTCAATAAATGTTAGTTGATTGAATGAATGAATGATGAATACATGACATGCTGCTTCCATTTCCCCATCATTCTCCTTTGACAGATTTCAATTATTGCTGAAGGTTTTTCACTTTGTCTGGATATGACGGTTCTCCCAGGTTTTCAAATTTGGATGGAATTGGGTACTGTTTAAGTTGTATAGTTTCCTCATCTAGTGGATTTTAGAAACTCTTGACAATAGTGAGTTAGTCTTTTGTGAGTGTTACCCTTAAGTGGGTAATAAAAACAAATAAGATCATAGGGTTGGTCTATGCTGAGAACTAGGGAACTCAATGAAAAGATTGAAACTAAATATGAATTGAATATCTACCATATAAAATGCTT
>NW_004444144.1:4158227-4160366 GCF_000243295.1 Trichechus manatus latirostris
GGAGAAGGACGTCATGCTTTGTAAGGTAGGCCAGCAAAAAAGAGGAAGATCCTTGATGAGATGGATTGACACAGTGACTGCAACAATGGGCTTAAGCATAGCAATGATTAATTGTGAGGATGGAGCAGGACCTAGCAGAGCGTCATTCTGTTGTAAATAGGGTCACTATGAGTCGGAACTGACTCAATGGCACCTAACAACAACAATACTGCTATTATGGTCCTCCTCTTCTCAAAGTCAGCAATGCCTCCATGTTGCTGAACTAAGTGGTCTAGACCCAGTTGTCCTCTTACTTTATCTATCTGCTGCATTTGACATAATTAATCACTTATTCCTCCTTGAAACATTTTTCCCTTGGCTTCCAGGTGCTCTAAATTTTTCCTCTATTTAATTGGCTGTTTCTTTGCAGCCTCCCTTTCTGGTTCTTCCTCATTTCCTTAACCATTGGTGTGCTGCAGATTTAAGATGCAGTGTCCCATTTTTTTTCTTCTCCATCTACACTCAGTCATTTGCTCAGTTCATCCACTCTCATGCCTTTAAATGTCATCTCTATGCTCAGGGCTGTGTTATCCAATAAACAAGTTACACACGGGCTTACTTGTGCATATTTACTAACCTGTAGTGAACAGTTTCACACGGGTTTCACCACATCTTCACGGTGGTGAAAAACAGGTGAAATTGTTCACTACAGATTAGCAACTAAACACAAGTAAAACCATGTGTGCCTTGCTTAATGTAAACCAGGTGTGTACCTTGCTTACTGGTTAATCCACCCCTGTATATGCTAATAATTCTCCAACCCCTGTCTCCAACAAAGACATTTCTCCTGAACTTCAGATTTATATATCTAATTGACTACTCAATATGTCCAACTGAATATCTAATTGGCGGCTCAAACTTCACTTGTTTAAAACTGTACCCCCGATAGTTCTTCCTCACACCAAATTGACTTTACTCATATTCTTCTCCAACTCAGTAAGTGGTACAATATCCTTCCATTTGCTCGGCCTAGAAACATTGGAATCTTTCTTGACATCTCTCTTTATCTTCCACCCCAAATCCAATCCATTAGTAAATCCTGTTGGTGCAATATTCAAATATATTCTGAATCCTACAACTTTAACCACCTTCATCTAAACCACTATCATCCTTTACTTGGGTTATTGGCATAGCCTCCTAACTGGGCTTTGGGCTTCCATTATTTTCCCCTAGCAGGCTATTCTTCATACAGCAATATGTGATCCTTTGAAAACTGTACGTCATGGGGTTGCTGTATATGACTGGGCAGATTGTGCAGTGTGCAGTTGTAGGCAACAATTCGCATCTCACTCATTGTGGAATTATACATTTATTGTGACAATGTTATGACAGATGGTTAGTAAACTGTCTTGAGAAAGTAATGTCTTTTTTAATGGTTGGCACAAACAAGCCGTACAAGTCAGTAGAAGTTTGAGATCTTTCACTGCTAAGCTCACTGTTGTACAACTGGTACCTAATCACTCAGGATAAAAGTCAAAATCCCTTCTGAGTCCAACAAAGCTCTGTGCAATCTGGTACTTGGCTACCTCCTTTTTCTCATCTCCCATTTATCTTTATCCAACTCAGTGCTTCCAAAATTTTTCTTTACACTGGAATCACCTAGAGGGTTTTTCAAAATGAAGGCCTGGTTCAGTAGGTTTGAGTGGAGCCTGACTTTCTTCATTCTAACAAGCTCCCAGGTGATTCCGGTGGTTCTGGTCTGGGATCACGCTGTTTCATTCAATCTGTCTCCTTGCTCATGATATGCTTATTCATGTCTAAAGGCGTTTGCACATGTGCTTCTTCTACTTGAAAAAAATCTTCTTTCAAATATTCTCAAGATTAACTCCCACACTTCCTTTCGGTGTTTGCTCAGTGTTTTTTCTTCAGTGAAACTCTTCCCGTCCATCTTAGTTAAATTGCAATTTTCTTCCTCTCCACTGGCATTCCCTATTCCCCCCTTTATCTTTCTTTATGACACTCATCACTCTTACAGTATATATTTGTCAATAGTTTTTCCCTATCACCACCAGTAGAATGTAAGCTCCATGAGATCAAGATTCTTATTTTCTTTATTTTTTTCACTGCTATATCCCTCAAAAGAAGCCCTGGTGGTGCAGT
>NW_004444144.1:4161538-4162917 GCF_000243295.1 Trichechus manatus latirostris
ATATGTTAACAAAGTTTAAAGTTAATTAATACCTTTAACCTCTTTCCAAACAATGCAAGGATCTTAGGATATTTAACTCTAGTCTCTCCTTACACATTGGTAAATACTTCTCCAGTTTCTAAAATATTTTTCCTTATGTTTTCTTCTTGCCTTTCAAACTTTTTTTTTATATCATTTTTCTTTTTTCCTGAAGTACATCCTAGAGATGTTTCTTTAGTGAGGGTCTTTTGGAAGTAAACCCTTTGAGATCCTGTTTTGTTTTTTATTAAACTGAGATATATTTATTTGCCCTCAATCTTAAGGGTATAAAATTTTAGGCAAATTTTTTTTTTTTTTCTTAGCCTTTTAAAGATGTTGCTTCACTGCCTTTTAGGCATCCATTGTTGCTTTCCGTCTAATTTTTGTTTTTTGGGGATAGGTAATCTGTCTTTTCTCTCTGGTGCTTTAAAGATATTTTCTTTTTATGTGGTAGTCTGCTGTTTTACTAGAATGATGTAGATGTAGATTTCTATTAAATTATACTGCTTAGAATTTGTTTGGGTTACTGATTCAGAGGATTGGTGCCTTTTACCAATTCTAGAAAATGCTCGGTCATGATCTCTTAAATATCGCCATTACCATCTCTTTCTTGAGCTAAGTTAACATGTATATTAATTTAATCTTCTTACAAAATCTCACACTCTCCTCTGCGTCTCTTTCTCTCCTTACAATGTGTACCTGTTATTCTGTGCTGTGTTTTGGATAATTTAGTCAGCTTTTTTTTTTTTTTTTTTCCACTTCACTAATTGTCTTCAGTTGTGGCTAATCTTATGTTCAAACCATCAGATGAAATTTACATTTAATACATGAGTGCCTGTAATTTCTAGAACTTTAAGAATTTTGAATCTTTTTAAAACATCTGCCAACCATTCTTGATAATCTCTTTTTCTCTCAAAAATTTTTTGATGCTGTATTTTAATAATATAAGTATTATTTTATGTGAAATATATTCATCTCATACATTTATGTGACAAGTTTAAAATCTGCAAATTGTATGAGCATGATTCTGTTGGTGGTGGTTGTACTAACGCATGGAAGTTTGTTTCTTTGGATATTTTGTGATTATTTGTGTGTGTGTGTTTGTGATTTTATTTCCTAGAAATTTACCTAGAGTCTTGGTGATGCAGTGGTTAAACACTATGGCTGCTAACCAAAAGGACCTGTGAGGGTTCTGTCAGCCCTTGTGTAAACACTTCCTGGGGGAGGGTTTGCATTTGTATCTTCCAGACGCTGTGGGGAAGTGCCCAACCAATATTAATAATTTTTGGTGTTGATGATGACATTGATGATGATGTTAGAATACAGTAAAAATGTAAATTCTGATCTCAATTTTTTTTTTT
>NW_004444144.1:4165517-4167035 GCF_000243295.1 Trichechus manatus latirostris
GACTCTAACTCACGGTGACCTTACGTACAACAGAAAGAAATGTTGCCTATTCTTGTGTCATCCTCATAATCGCCAGCATGTTGGAGTCTATCATTGCAGCTACTGTGCCAATCCATCTCATGAGGGACTTCCTTGCCTTCATCAGCCCTCTACTTCACCAAACACAATGTCTTCCTCCAGCGATCCATCCCTCCTGAAGACATGTCCAAAGAAAGCTAGTTGGACAGTGTTTTGTTGCAATTCATAAGGTTTTCATCAGCTAATTTTCAGAAGTAGTTGACCAGACCTTTATTCCTAATCTCTTAGCCTGTAAGCTCCACTGAAACCTGTCTACCAGGGGAAACCCTGATGATATTTGAAATATCAGTGGCATAGCTTCCAGAATCCAAAAACATACAAGCCACCACAGTACAACAAACTGACAACAAAAGGTGACCAAGCATAAAAAGCATAACCTTAGTACCACAATGCCTTTGGCCTAAACTAGCAACTGTGTGTTTATTAATGGAAGCAGTGTTCCATTAATTGGTTGTAAAGTCACTAAAGAAATATTTTGAACCATAAATATACCATGTGTACCTCCAAGTACAGTTAATGTTAGAGTGTACTTTTCATTGCATTTTTTCATTTATCCTTCACAGCAGTCTTCTCAGTAATCATTATGAGGTCATGCATTTAACTGATAAGAAAACTTAGATCTCGAAAAAGCACATAGCTTGCCCCATGTTACACAGAATGAAGAAAATAAAGTAGATATTTAAACCTAGATCTTCTAGCTTTAAGAAATGTTGTCATCCCCGGAAGACATGGCCCCAGACTCCCCGTTAGCTCAGAACTGAAACCATTCCCGAAGCTAGCGCTTCAGACAAAGATTAGACTGGACTATGGGACATAAAATGATACTCTTGAAGAGAGTGCTTCTTAGCTCAAGTAGATACATGAGACTAAATGGGTAGCTCCTGTCCAGAGGTGAGAAGAGAAGGCAGAAAGGGACAGGAGCTGGTTGAATGGACACGGGAAATCTAGGGTGGAAAGGAGGAGTGTGCTGTCACATTATAGGGAGAGCAGCTAGGGTCACATAGCAATGTGTGTATAAATTTTTGTATGAGAAACTGACTTGAACTGTAAACTTTCACTTAAAGCACAATAAAAAAAAGAAAAAGAAGAAGAAATGTTGTCATTTAATGAGTATTCCTTCCCAGAGAAATGTTATGGCCATGTCTAGCAGAGTTGTTCAATGTGGGAAATAAAAGTTGTTTTTTTAATTTTTTTTCTCGAAGTTACAATATGTATTCAAGACAAGGGCCAATAGAGGGATTCAGACAGCTTTGGTGAATAGCCACTGGAAAATAAGGATGATGAAAATCTGCCATAATGTCATAAGGGGGATATAATGCTTTTAATGGGGTGAAAATCAAGGTGTCAAATTATGGATAACATTGGGAAGAATGGGAATTCCAGAACTCTTAATTGTGCTCAGGTGGACCCTGTATATAGACCAAAATGTAGTCATTCAAA
>NW_004444144.1:4167487-4169831 GCF_000243295.1 Trichechus manatus latirostris
CAAATTATGGATAACATTGGGAAGAATGGGAATTCCAGAACTCTTAATTGTGCTCAGGTGGACCCTGTATATAGACCAAAATGTAGTCATTCAAACAGAACAAGGGGATATTGCAAGGTTTAAAATCATGAAAGGTGTGTGTCAGGGTTATATCCTTTCCCCATATTTATACAATATTTATGCTGCGCAAACAATCAGAGAAGCTGGACTATATGAAGAGGAATATGGCATCAGGATTGGAGGAAGACTTATTGACAAATTTTGATATACAGATGACACAACCTTGCTTGCTAAAAGTGAATAGGACTTGAAGCACTTACTGATGAAGATCAAAGACTAAAGCTTTCAGTATGGATTACTCCTTAACATAAAGAAAACAAAAATCCTCAGAACTGGACCAATAAGTAACATCATGATAAACAGAGAAAATACTGAAGTTGTCAAGGATTTTGTTTTACTTAGATCCATAATCAACACACATGGAAGCAGCAATCAAGAAATCCAGCAATGTATTACATTGGACAAATCTGCTGTAAAAGGCCTCTTTAAAGTATTCAAAAACAAAGATGTCATTTGGAGGACTGACCCAAGCCATGGTATTTTCATTTGCCTCATATGCATGTGAAAGCTAGACAATGAATAAGGAAGGCCAAAGAATTGATGCTTTTGAATTATGATGTTGGAGAAGAATACTGAATATACTATGGACTCCGGAAAAAAGAACAAATTTGTCTTGGAAGAAGTACAGCCAGAATGCTCCTTAGAAGGGAGGATGGTGAGACTTTGTCTCACATACTTTGGACATGTTAACAGATGGGACCATTCCCTGGAGAAGGATATCATGCTTGATAGAGTAGAGGGCCAGCAAAAAAGAGGAAGTCCCTCAACAAGATGGATTGACACAATGGCTGCAACAATGGGATCAAACATACCAATGATAATGAATATGAAAAAACACAATGGACAGTGTTTCATTCTGTTGTACATAATGTTACTATGATTTGGAAGTGACTTAGTGGCACCTAACAACAACAAACTTTGAAAGGCGGATAGAATTTAAAAAATGTATGTTGTTGCTGTTGTTAGGTGCCGTTGAGTGGGTTCCAACTCACAGCGACCCTATGCACAACAGAACAAAACACTGCCAGATCCTGGGCCATCCTCACAATCGTTGTTATGCTTGAGCCCACTGTATAAATGCATAGTTAATAAAAAATCATTAAAATGAAGTGTACTAAATAGTTCAAGTTAATGCAATGGTAAGTGATGTACACAGCATTCAAACCCAACTCTGTCTCCACAGCTGGCTCTCATTATGTTTGCCTGCAATTTCTTTGTTCGGCTTGTATCCAACTCTGCTCATGGTCAATATGCTGTGTATGGGAAATCTCTGGCATTTAGATCATTGTATGTTTTTGTGCTTTGGCTCATCTCTTCTTCACTGGATTAGTTGTATACACGTCTGTGTTCTCTCATTCTTCAGCTGACCTTCCATACAACTAAATGGATCTTCAATGGTACACAGTTACAGAGTCAACAATGCACAGGACTTGGCATATTTGCTCCCTGGCTTGAGCACTTACAGGAGGGGTTACTTTGGATAATATATAAGAATAATATAACACCTCTTCTCAGAATCCCTCAACTCTTAATTATTCTTCAAATCTTCCTGAGATGCTGTTTCCTTTTGTAAACATTTGATAAATAACATCTCTATATCCCAACACTGATGGATTAAGTTGAACCCTATGTGGACTACATCTGAATTCTGGCACACATACATTGTTAAAGGTATTCTTCTAATTTTACCTTTATCTTTCCTTGTAAAGACTAGAGACTCTTTAGGAAAAGATGTTTCCGTCAGCAAGGGTTCCCAAATTATACTTCCATAGAGTGATGCCAGTGCCATTCTTCGAGAGTTTTTCACTGGTTCTTGGTGAAAATGAAAGGATGAAGGTGCCAACTGTCCTGTCAAGAAAAGATTCATTTGCTATTAATTTGTGGTAAAAAGGAAAGGTAATTTCATTTATTTTATTTCTTACTTGGCAAAATAAAAAAATATTACCAACTTTATGACTGGGTTCCATGTTATAATTTTTATTTCAATCAATGACGACAATTGCATTAAACAATAGTATAGTAGTAGGTAACAGTTAGTCTATTAGCAGCTACTTGGAATTGGATCATATTTCTGAAAGCACCCCACAGTAAGCATTTGAGTAAAGTATTTAATTCATCTGAACATCAGTTTCTTTATACAGAAAATATGGGTGATAATACTACTGTTAGAGCAATAAATATAAAATATCTGATAGTATCTAGGTGAAAAAAATTACAAATAAAT
>NW_004444144.1:4169931-4176671 GCF_000243295.1 Trichechus manatus latirostris
ATATATATATATATATATATATACACACACACACACATACATACACACATATATATGTTTTTAAACAAATACATGAATTGATTATTTTCCAACTGTTTATACGAACCCCTGGAAGTGCTATATGTTGTTCAGGTATGTACTTATTCCTTCTTCTATTACTCTTTTGTATATTATTCCTAACCCCATCACTATCTGATATTATTTATTTGTTAGTTTGTTCATTCTGTCCCTCTTCCCCAACCCTACCCTTCAGCACACAAGAAAGAAAGTTTTCAGTGAGCAGGACCCCACCTATTTGTTTCACTGCTGTGTCTCCACATCTGGAGAAACACCTAGCACATTTTGGAAGGTTAAAAATATCGCTGGGTGAAAGAATGAATACCCTAATACTGCTACAAATAGTAGAAAATGATTTTCTCAATGATCAAAGGACTGAGGAAAGGAAAACTATTCACTCTTCTCAGTTTGGAAAGATGGAGTTTGATCAGGTAAAAAAAAAAAAAAATGTAATCTAGAAAGTCTACACTGGAATAAAGATTTGCAACCTGAGTAATTCACCAAATTGTGGAATGTTAAAGCTGGGACTAGGCCTGCTTGAAGTTTAAAGGTAAGTTTAATAGGAACGACAGACAATAGCTTTATGAAGCTCACTCTCAAAAGAGGCAGAAACGGGTTGAAAATAAGAAAAGCCTCAAAACAAGTGCAACCTAATTATCATTACAGCTGACCCTGGAGAATTGCTAGTTAGTGACATTTTTGTTCCTTCAGTTTCTTTTAATTTGCATACTCAAAGAAGTGAGAATTCCTTTTTTTTTTTTTTTTAACACATATTCTCCAATCTATTCTGTGAATTCAGATTAGTTCAGAAGAGGCTCCTCTCACAGCTGCAGTGTCCTGGGAATTTGGTCCCTCTTCACAGATCATGTAGACCAAGTTACCTTTTTAACTGTCAAAAATGAACCCATCAACCATTGTCTCCCATCCTTAAAGAGGTGATTCATTAAAATGAATGAAAAAGACACTATAGAACATCAATGCCCTGCAGCTCTGCATCTCAACCATAGCAAGATAACTCTACAAGCCCTCTGACTTTCTTTAAAAAAAGAAAAAAAATTCTGCAATGTCTCTTGGAATCCAGCATTTGCCTGCCAGAGCACAGCCAGAGAGTGGATCAGAAACTGTCTCTGTGGGCCAATTGTACATGTCCAATTTTCTCTTTCTTCGTAGACTGCAGAGAGTGCTTGTGTACGTGCTTGACCAAAGCATTAGCAGAAATGGGGGGAAATTCTGAAATTGGGTGCAGCCACAACTTGGTTGAATCAATAGTAGAGAAAATAACAAGAGAGCTGGTGAATAAAATATAATCATGCCATATTGCATCTTCAAGCAGGCAATTCAGAAAAGGAGCCTATAGGATATAAGGATTACATGTCAAAAGAATAGAGCTTCATAGGTGACTGTAAGAAGTATCATCAAAGCTGGGGCACTTCTCTGATTGAAAAGGAGTGTTATTAATCATTACTCTGTGACAGAGGAACAGATACTATTATACATACAAAGGATGAATATTAACTATACAAACTAAACTATGCAATGCTAGGTTGAGTCTACTGACTAAGAAAGAGAACAACCATATTTCTTTTATAACTGGGAATATGATAACTTAAGAAAATATTGTTTTCTGATTCTTATTTATGTTAGATTGTTGTGCTTATGGGAATTTGTATATATTTATAAACACTATGGAATTAGAGTGGGGCATGCAGTGTCTTCTGGCCTGGGCTGGGTGTACAGAGCATGATCAAATTTACAATTGTTATTACGTTGAGTCACTGGAAAAGAGGAGAATTTGAGTTTTCAATAAGCCCAATTCTGACATCTAAACTGTTTTCAGATGTAAGAGATACTCACTTATTTTATAACAGATACAAATAAAACATCCCTGAAAAAAATTCAATATCATGTGACAGACAATTCTACCCAGGATGAAAGTAGGATTCAAATCATTTAATGTGTTTCCCATCTCTTCTTTCTTTTGTAGTATAACTCACATTCAATTTTCCCCCTGTGAATGACATTTACATGTTAAACACAATCCAAAATTACATAAAATAAGTTCCACCAGACCTACGTAATATGTTACTTCTTGGGTGTCTTGAGAAACAGTACCAGAGAGTGTCTGACAACTAGAAATTCTATGTAGAGAGGATATTCAAACTGCCATACTGACAGCATTAACTTTGAAGTTCTGATTTTCTTGCTGATGATAACCACAAAACCAAACCCGTTGCTGTCGAGTTGATTCCAATTCATGATGACTGTATAGGATAGAGCAGAACTGCCCCAAAGGGTTTCCAAGGAGCTGCTGGTGGATATGAACTGCATACCTTTTGGTTAGCAGCTGGACTCTTAATTACTGGGCCACTAGGGCCCCTCGTTGATACCAGTAGTGTGGAAATATAAACCTTTAAAATGTGGAACATGGTAAAGCATAAAAATAACTGTATTCAGCAAACAATGTAAGAAGATATATCATGGTCAAATAAGTCAGGCTAGAGGGAAGTATATCTACCAGGAGTTGAGAGCTCCAAGAGGGGAGTGTTCATATATGTGAACTCTGCCACCCCAAGGCCCTTAACGTGGTCACCAACTTTAAATCAGCTATTTATTTATTCATTTATAAAAAAATAATTAATTATTGTTAGAACATTTATGCCCAGCAGTGCATTAGGTGTTTAGGATGCAGAAATAAAAGGCACAGTTCACAAACAAGTTCTGAGTTGGGTAAAGAAACAACAACATCACAATGAGAAAAATGGAACTTGATTTGTCTCAGGAAGTCAAAGTAAAACCAAGAAAAGAATCAGTGGGTCAACTATAAATTATATTTCATTTTGTTTACATTTGTCTTTCTCATATTATTTCTTGTCTCCACCTTACCCTCTGTTCCTTTATTTTCTTCACCCACAAGCAGTAAAATGTTCATATAAATGTGAATACTCCTGACTCCCAGTTCAGCGTGTTTCCCCAACACTGGATAATAGGTCTCCAGAAATTCTCATTACATTAACCTTTACCTATGTATGTATATGGATCCCTGGTGGCATAGTGGTTAAGAGCTTGACTGCTAACCAAAGTATTGGCAGTTCTAATCCACCAGCTGATCCTTGGTAACCCTATGGGGCAGTTCTACTCTGTTTTATAGGGTCGATATGAGTCATAATTGACCCTAAGACAACAGATTTGGTTTTGTTTATGTATATACGTAGGAGCCCTGGTGGAGTAATGGTTAATCCCTTGGCTGCTAACCAAAAGGTTGTCAGTTTGAACCCGCCAGCCACTCTGGAGGAGAAAAGACCTGGCAATCTGCTTCCATAAAGATTACTGCCTAGAAAACCTATAGGGCAGTCCTCTTCTGTCATATAAGGTCACTATGAGTAAGAATCAACTAGACAGAGCTCAACAACAACATGTACGTATGTAGGTATGTATATATTTATTTTTACTTTTACTATTTAGATTAAGAATACCTTTATAGTGCAATTAAATATATGTAAAGAGCATTATGAGATTGTGAATCTGGACAGGTTTGTTTTAAGGATGTTCAGGGAGTAGAGAATGGTGGCAGAAGCTAGGGACAAGAGGCTTAACCAGAACATGTTGTCGTGGATTCAGCTCTTCAAAGCAGTCCTTGGACAGTTGCGTTCCAGCCCTGATAAAATGGTCTTGTAGGACTGGTAGAAGGCTATAGAGCTGGGAGACAGAGGTAAAGAAAGTAAGCCAGGGTCACTAAGCAGGAAGTGCTCACCATAAGTCAAACTCTTTACCTACAATATTTAATTTTATCCTGCAAACATTAAACCACCACTTGACTGTCAGTTTGTCTTACTGTGATGGCTTGCCTATTGCTATGATGCTGGAAAATACGCCACCAGTATTTCAAATACCAGCAGGGTCACCCATGTTGGACAAGTTTCTGCAGGGCTTATAGACTAAGACAGACTGGAAGGAATGACCTGGAGATTTAATTCTGAAAAAATTGGCCAGTGAAAACCTTATAGATAGCAGTGGAATGTTGTCTGATAAAGTGTCAGAATATGAGCCCTTCTGGTTGGAAAGCACTCAAAATATGACTGAGGAAGAGCTCCCTCCTCAAAGTAGGGTTGACCTTTATGACATGGTGGAGTAAAGCTTTCAGGACCTTCATTCACTGATGTAGCACAACTCAAATTTAGAAGAAACAGCTGCAAACATTCATTAATAATTCAAAGGTGGAATGTATGAAGTAGGAATCTAGGAAAATTAGATTTGTAGAAAATGAAATGGAATGCTTGAAGATGGATATTCTAGGCATTAGTAAGCTGAAATGGACTGGGATTGGCCATTTTGAATCAGACAATTATATGCTCTATTATGCCAGGAATGACAAATTGAAGATGAATGGCATCATATTCATTGTCAAAGAGAACATTTCAAGATCTATCCTGAAATACAATGATGTCAGTGATAGGATAATATCCCTATGCCTACAAGGATGACCAGTTAATACGACTATTATTGGAATTTATGCACCAACCACTAATGCCAAAAATGGAGAAAATGAAGTTTTTAGTAACTTCTACTGACTGAAATTGATCAAGCATGCAATCGAGATGCATTGATAATTATTGGTAATTGGAATGCGAAAATTGGAAACAAAGAAAGATTGGTAGTTGGAAAAAATGGTCTTGGTGACAGAAAGAATGCAGGAGATAGCATGATAGAATTTTGCAAGACCAACAACTTATTCATTGGAAATACCTTTTTCAACAATGAAATGGCAACTAGACATGTGGACCTAGACAGATGGAATACACAGGAATTAAATTGTCTACATCTGTGGAAAGAGATGATGAAGAAGCTCAATATCATCAGTCAGAACAAGGCCAGAGGGCAACTATGGTACAGACTATCAATTGCTTATGGGCAAGTTCAAGTTGAAGCTGACAAAAATTAAAACAAGTCCACAAGAGTCAAAATGGTCTTGAGTATCTCCCACCTGATATCCTATCTCAAAAATAGATTTGATGCATTGAACACAATGACCAAAGATGAGACAGGTTGTGAGATGACATCAAGAACATCATACCTGAAGAAAGCAAAAATTCATTAAAAAGACAGAAAAAAAAAAAAAGACCAAAATGGATGTCAGAAGAAACTGAAAATTGCTTTTGAACATAAAGTAGCTAAAGAAAATGGAGGAAATTTTGAAGTAAAAGACTGAACAGAAGATTCCAAAGGGTGGCTCGAGAAGAGAAAGTAAAATATTATAAGGAAATGTGCAAAAACCTGGAGTTAGAAAACAAAAAGGGAAGAACATGCTTGACATTTCTCAAACTGAAAGAAATGAAGAAAAAAATTCAAGCCTCCAGTTGCAATATGGAAGGATTCTGTTAGTCAGAATCAACTCGACGCCAATGGGTTTTATGGGCAAAATATTCAACAACTTAGGAAGCATCAAAAGAAAATGGAAGGAATACGCAAATTTACTGCACCAAAAAGAATTAGTCAACTTTCAACCATTTCAGGAGGTAGCGTATGATCAAGAACCAAAGGTATGGAAGGAAGAAGTCCAAGCTGCAATGAAGGCATTGGTGAAAAACAAGGCTCCAGGAATTGACGAAATACCAATTGAGATGTTTCAGCCAAAAGATACAAGGCTAGAAGAGCTCATTCATCTATGCCAAGAAATTTGGAAGACCACTACCTGACCAGTCGACTGGAAGAAATTTATATTCGAGCCCATTCCAAAGAAAAATGATACAATGAAAGTCAGAAATTATTGAACTATATCATTAATCACATATGCAAGTAAAATTATGCTGAAAATAATTAAAAACTGTTGTAGCAGTACATTGACAGGGAACTGCTAAAAATTTAATCCAGATTCCGAACCGGACATGGAAGGAGGGATATCATTGGTGAAGTCAGATGGATCTTGGCTGAAAGCAAGAATACCAGAAAGATGTTTACCTGTGTTTTATTGACTATCCAAAGGCATTCCACTATGTGGATCATAACAAATTATGGATAACATTGGGAAGAATGGGAATTCCAGAACTCTTAATTGTGCTCAGGTGGACCCTGTATATAGACCAAAATGTAGTCATTCAAACAGAACAAGGGGATATTGCAAGGTTTAAAATCATGAAAGGTGTGTGTCAGGGTTATATCCTTTCCCCATATTTATACAATATTTATGCTGCGCAAACAATCAGAGAAGCTGGACTATATGAAGAGGAATATGGCATCAGGATTGGAGGAAGACTTATTGACAAATTTTGATATACAGATGACACAACCTTGCTTGCTAAAAGTGAATAGGACTTGAAGCACTTACTGATGAAGATCAAAGACTAAAGCTTTCAGTATGGATTACTCCTTAACATAAAGAAAACAAAAATCCTCAGAACTGGACCAATAAGTAACATCATGATAAACAGAGAAAATACTGAAGTTGTCAAGGATTTTGTTTTACTTAGATCCATAATCAACACACATGGAAGCAGCAATCAAGAAATCCAGCAATGTATTACATTGGACAAATCTGCTGTAAAAGGCCTCTTTAAAGTATTCAAAAACAAAGATGTCATTTGGAGGACTGACCCAAGCCATGGTATTTTCATTTGCCTCATATGCATGTGAAAGCTAGACAATGAATAAGGAAGGCCAAAGAATTGATGCTTTTGAATTATGATGTT
>NW_004444144.1:4176771-4178382 GCF_000243295.1 Trichechus manatus latirostris
GTCAAAATGGTGTGAAGGCAGCGTCTGATCTCCTCTAACTTCACAAGGGGGGAGAAGAATCAAGATCAACAGTCCAAGGCTGACTCCTAGGAGGCTGAGGTCAGACATGTCTCCACCCTCCAATGTTTTTACCAATTCTGACACCAACCGTCCCTCCCATGGCACTCTCTACTTCTCTGCTGGGTTCGATAATTCATTGCAATAGTCACACAGAACTCACAGACCATATTCATGATTATGGGATTATGGGGCTTAGTAGGGAAGTAACAAGTTACAGTTCAGGGTTAGGAAATACTTAGGATACAGTTATTCAATCAGGACAACCTATTCTCAGCCGTGCTCGCAGGCAGCTCTTTCTCTGGCCCTCGGACCCTCAGCCTGGCCTCTGCACTGCTTAGGCAAGTGTTAAGAAGCTCTTTTAGCTCTGCTAGTAAGTCCCTGGAGGCACCCCACTCCACCAGTAAGCCTTGTGTCCAGTGTCAGCCTTCTCACTCTGTGGGCCCAGAAGCTCACCACGCCATCTCCTGCCAGTCTCCTGGTTCTGCTGCCTCTGCTGCCTCTCTCTGTCTTCCATTATACAACTTTCCTCTCTGTCTCCTGAGTCTAAGAGGTCTCAGCACAGGTATCCCAGGTCCAATGGAGGTACTCCACTCCTAGCTCTTCTTTCTTAGTGGTAGTAGGTCCCTCCCCCACTTCCCCTCTGCTCTGGGATTGACTGCTCTTTTAAGCACAGAAGGATGGGAAAACTGACCAATCCCTTTGTTAGGGCTCCAAACACCTTATTTCCATGGTCCAACCCCCACTAGGGTGCCATGTACCTTATTTACATAATTAGCCACCTACCCAATCCCTTTGGTGGGCCACAAGCGTCTCGTCTCATTTGTGTAGTTAGTCTTTGGTTATTTGGTGCGAGTTATTTGGTTATTTGGTGCGAGTTACAAAGACTATGGCTAGAAGGGCCATAGTAAGTAATTTACTGTGCCACACATGTAAAATTAAATCCCTTACTCAAGATATCACAGCAGCAAATGCCTGAATTAAAGTGACAAGTCAGATCTTCTGAAACTGAGAATGCTATTTACTTTTCTACCTGTCTACAAATAATTACATGTAAAATCATTCATGCACAAAGCTGGTGTGGTGAACAGCCTAGAAGCATTGTAAAATTCAACTCGCACAATATTGAATTAAAGGAAATTAGCAAAGAATCACAATTTCAAATTCAGTTTCAATATTTAGACATAAGGTGTGTTATGGATTGAATTGTGCCCTCCAAAAATGTATATCTACTGATTCTCAACACAGTGTGGTTCTTCACTATTTTGTTATCTGATGTGATTTTCCTACCTCTGGTGGTGCAGTGTTTAAGGGTTTGGCTGCTAACCAAAAGGTCAGCAATTTGAATCCACCAGCCTCTCCTGGGAAACCCTATGGAGCAGTTCTACTCTGTCCTATAGGGTCGGTATGAGTCAGAATCAACTTGACACAAACGGGTTTGATTTTTTGGGTGGGGGGAGGTTATGATGTTAATGAGGCAGGATTAGAGGTAATTATGTTAATGATGCAGAACTCAATCTATAAGATTAGGTTGTGTCTTAAGTCAATCTCTTT
>NW_004444144.1:4179440-4181287 GCF_000243295.1 Trichechus manatus latirostris
TGAGTGAAAACAAGAGGGAAAGTTTGGCTAAAAGGTAAATCTGGAACAAGTAGATGATTCTGTTCTAATCTCAAATCTGTTTGGAAAAGATAGCATTTTCAAAGTGACATGTGAAATGTTTAAGGCCACTGACATGAACAAATGGGAAAGTGATGGCATTAGAAAGGTCAAAATATGTTGGTATTTTTGTAAGTCAGACAATATTTCTGTGGGACCCTCTTAAACTCAGAAGCTATTTCTGAGATGGAGAAACTGCTATAAGCGATTCCCGATAATGAACATGTTACGTTCCTAAATCTGTCTTTATGTCTGATTTGTACATAAGTAGAAACAGTTAAGCATGGTTCATATCTAACTTCAGTTAGTCAAATGTTTGTCTTAGTATATAATATATATGCACCTTTCCATGCATAAGACATTAAACACTTCCAGATACACTAAAATGTCTTTAACATAATGATACAGTAGTAGTAATAATAATGGTTTGATATGCTTCACAAAGTAATGCCCGTTTGTTATTACAAACCATTGTATGTGCCTCAAATTTTTAATATAATAGGATTTACTGTGATTTGTTCATAACTATGTGTTGTATGTAAGTCGGATGTTCGTGACCCAGGGCCTGCCTGTTGTCATAAAAGATCAAGGGCTCTTGCTCAATGTCATAAAGGGAATCAGTAAAAGAACCAGAATTTAAAAATATTCCCTTCATTTCTTATCTGACATTTTATTTTTCAAACTAGATATTTATCTATATAGATGGAATGGATTTTAAAATAAAAATGATTTACAAACCTGAAACCAGGGCTTCAAACCTGTTATGGGTTGAATTGTGTCTCCTAAAGAGATATATTGAAGTCCTAACTCCCGTACCTATGAATGTGACCTTGTTTAAAAAAGATTCTTTCTTTGAAGGTGTTATCAGTTAAGCTAATGAGGTCATATCAGAGAGAGGTAAGTTTTAATTCCTTGTGAGTAGTGTCTTATAAAAGGGGAGAACAGAGAGGAGGACAGAGTCACACCACGGAAAGACACCATGTGAAGATGCATCTATAGCCAAGGAACACCACGGATTGTCAGCAGCCACCAGAAGCTGGAAGAGAAGCATGGAACAGTTTCTCTCTCAGAGCCTTCAGAAGGAATCAACACAACTGATACCCTGATTTGGACTTCTTGCCTCCAGAACTGTGTGACAATAATTTTTTGCTCTTTAAAGTTAACCACTTTGTTGTATTTTGTTATAGCAGCCCTGTGAACTGACGGCAATGCCAGTCAATTTTGACTCATAACAACACAATACAACGGAATAGAAGTTAACCACAGTGTTGTATTTTGTTTAGCAGACGAAAAAAAAAAAAAAAAAAACACCTAAACAGAATCTAAAAAGATTTTGTTTTCACTTCTGTTAGTTATCGGAACATAGTTTTCTAGATATTTCAATGTTTTTATGAGGAAAGAAGACAATAATGTTTAACATCATGATTGCTATAGAAAATCCAGAATATTTATGAATCTTATGGATACCACTGTGGCCTTATTAACATTTATATGTGCATCTAAGAATTGAAGGTGAACTGAAATAAATGATCATATCCAACCTATCAGAATTAAATTAAAAAAGAAATCATGACTTAATCTTAGGTAGGATTCCTTTAGCTTTCACTCTGAGTACAAAATGGAGAAGTACTGCCTACAGGGAATTGAAAAACTGCTTCAGACCAGAAAGCCATTTTTATGACACACTTGATTCTTGTATTTCTTCTTTTCCCCTTTGTCTCCACTTTCTCTCCGCTTTATGGAAAACTCACGGGCAGCTTCCAAGAGAGACTGTTTGGTAGATTCATGTA
>NW_004444144.1:4185711-4187092 GCF_000243295.1 Trichechus manatus latirostris
CAGTTCTGTTTGGCCAACTGTGGTTTAGGAAACGAAAAGGAGTCTGTGATATTTCAAATTAGTAGAGCTATGTACTACTGAGCAAGGGTAGATCCCAGAAGGAAAGACCTGAGTAGATGAGACAATTGATTTATCTGTTCCCTAAATGTCCCTGGTATACACTGAGTCAGGATTGTAACAATAGGACCTTATCTAGACTCCTATTCAATTTCCTGTTTTGAGTTTACTGTTCAGCTTGCTTAATTTTCTGATTTGGGTCAAGCCCTCTTAAAATTCTTGAATGGTCTCTTGAACATTACCTTTTTCATCTCCATATCACTTTTTTTAATTCCTTCTATCAATCCACTTGAGAAACCCAAAGGAAGTTCTCAGTCTAGCTCTCTGAAACCCTATCCTGTCTTGGATCAGCTTAGGCCACTAGTGCTCTCCAGAGGGAATCATTTGGCCAAGTATTGCTGCCCAACTGCAGTATCAGTCCCCTTTCTTAAACAGCTCAGAATACTACTCAACTTGCTCTGAGAGGAAAGTTGTCGTGTGTTTTTCCAATATTTAAATATTACTTGTTTTTTTTGAACCTTTCTGACCTTGTAAGGAAGACCACCTTACTGGAAATGCTCTCTAATAGCATTTCACAAATAGATATAATTTCAGGCCAAGGAGAAAAATAATTCTGTATTCTATGTCCAGACCTTAACACTAACACCACACGTTCTAAGTATTGTGCTGCCTGTGTATCCAGGAGCCCTGGTGGAGCAGTGGTAAAGTACTCAGCTGCTAACCAAAAGGTCAAGGGTTTGAACCCACCAGTCATTCTGCAGGAGAAAGATGGGGCATTCTACTTCTGTAAAGATTTACAGCCTTGGGAGAGAACAGGATACAGGGAAAAGATTAGTCCGAAGGACTAATGGACCACAGCTACGAAGGCCTCCACCGGACTGAGTCCAGTACAGCTAGATGGTGTCCGGCTACCACCGCTGACTGCTCTGACCGGGATCACAACGGAGGGTTCTGGACAGAGCTGGGGAAGGAAGTAGAACGGAGTTCTAGCTCACAAAACGGGGACCAGATTTAGTGGCCTAAAGAAGACTGGAGAAACCCTGAGAGTGTGGCGCCCAGACACCCTTTTAGCTCGGTGGTGAAGTCATCTCCGAGGTTCACCTTTCAGCCTGGGAGTGGACAGCCCCATAAAACCAGATGGGACTAGTGAGGTACAGAAGTCCAGAGACAAGGGCCAAAAGGAAGGGGGGAACGGGGAAGCTGGTGATGGAGAACCCAAGGTTGAGTAAGGATAGTGTTGATGTGTTGTAAGGTTGTTAACCATTGTCATAGGGCAACATGTGTACTAACTGTTAAATGAGAAACTATTTTGTTCTGTAAGCCT
>NW_004444144.1:4189059-4200719 GCF_000243295.1 Trichechus manatus latirostris
GTATATTGGAATTCAAATGTTTTTAGATTTTAGAAAGTCAAGACAACTCGCACATATTAGAAATCTCCGTAATGATCTCTTTTATTATTCCTACAACAAAATCTACGGCTATTTTACAAACAAGAACATATATTTGCTAGCAAATGACTTTGACATGAGGAAAATAATTTTCTTAAGGAGAAGATGTATTTACAAGGGTTAAATAATTCAACATGTCAACATCACTACTTCCTAAATATATTTGAAGTAGAGAAATCCTTAGGCAATTTACGCTTTGGGGTGAGCATCTTTCTTTGGCATTTTATTCTCTAGTAATTCCATTAAAAGAGCAGAATTTATAGCACATCTGTCTTTGCAGATTTTATCAATGCTGAAACCTTTTAAACTGAAAATGGGATTAAATAAACCCCATTTACCAATGTGGTAAAATATAATAGACATCCGGCCCATTAAATGGCCAGCTAAATCAATATATCCACTTGGCAGCAATTTCCAGAAGATAAGGTGAAAACCTCCTGCCCTATTTGATAGATGAGTAAACTTAAACGGAAGAATTTACTGTAGATTCAGTGTGTACCTTGAAGGCGTGTTCGTTATTCTCAAATTGCCGTCTCATGTCAGCAGATTTGTGTTTGGTAAACAGAGAGGCATTCATACTCCCCCTCCTGTGTGGTTATACAGGTTGCTCTGAAGCGAGTAACTGATGTGGAGAGCAGGAGAGTGTTTGGATTGTGTTTCAAATCTACTCATAAGTTTTTACTTTTTGAGTATATACTGTTAAAAATCACCTCAAATAATGTGCTGACTATATGAGGGTAACCAGGAGAGGGGGTGAAGGGTACAGGAAGCTAAAGAAAGTAATAATAACGATAGTAATTTACAATGTGCTTATATGCGTGTCAGGCACTGTGTTTTATGTATTTATTAAATTGATAGGAATCCATCAAAGGAAGGAAACTAATGTTATTTAATGTTTGCAATGTGCCAGAAACTATTCTTGGCACTTTTATATATATCATTAGTATTATTTCTAGTCTTCACAAAGACACTCTGTGGTAGATATTATTACGGGTATGGAAACAGAGAATAAGAGTTAACTGCCCCAGAATCACAACAAGAATTTTGAAGCTAGTATTTTAATTTAGGCTTTCTGCTTCGTAGACCCACTCTTTCGAAAGACAAAAATAGCAGGAATAGAAGAAGTGCTACATTTTTTTTTTAATTTTAGTAGTCTTAGGCTAAAACTGAGTATTATAAAGAGGAATTAACTCTTCAGATGGCAGTTCAGGAGACAGAAGTCAGTGACTAAAGTTAGGATCAAACATTCAACTCATGCCAAGAAGAAGCTGGTCATAGTGGATATCGCAGAAAATACTCAGGGTAAAAAATATGAGCTGAGGCATTGTCACAGCTAGAATCCAAATTCTAACTATGAATTCCTAGAGGTACAGTTAAACAAAAGAATTAACTAATGACCTTAAATGAGGCAATGTGCCTGAAAGCCACCAACTTTGTATTGGGTATATCTAGGTTCAATATGTGTCTATTGAACCTAGAGACTCAAGACAGTATTGCAAAGGGGTAGTGCATGTCCACAATGAATCAGGTGGACTTGATTTCAAGTCCAAATTCTGCCCCATTCCTCAGCTGTGGGACTTTTGACAGTATTCTTAGATAATTTAACCTCTCTAAGCCTCCATTTCTTTATTTGTAAATAAAAGAGAAAAAGGTAATAGAACTTAACCAATGGTTTATACAGGAGAAAGTTATGATATAATGCATGTAAGGCACCTAGCCCACTATCTGGCACTTAATAAATGTGTAATACATATTTATATGGCCAATAGATATTCTCTATATACACATAAATATGTATGTATGTATATACGTATGTATGTATATATATGTGATGGTTAAGATTGTGTGTCAATTTGGCCGGGCCACAAATCTCAGTGGTTTAGTGGTTAGGTAAGAATGAAGTAATATGGCAATTATATAAGAATGTGATCATCCTCCATGATGTGATCTAATGTGATCGGACAATCAGTTGTAAAGGCACTTTCCACAGGGGTGTGGCCTGCATCCAACATATGTATGGAAGTACTGTCAAAGCTCGCTTGCTTGCTCTGGATACTGACCTCCAGTTCTTGGGACTTGAGCCAGTGTCCTGCCATATTGCCTGCCAATCTTGAGATTCCTCAGGCTCTGGACACTGTGAGCCAGCAGCCTACCATCTTACCTGCCAACTTTGGATTCATCAGCCTCTTCAGGCTGTGGGCCATTTGTCTGCTGTCTGACCTAGCAATCTTGGGTTCATAAGCCCCTACAGCTACATGAGTCAGGAAAAGCCTTCAGGCTGATACATGACCCAGGGACTTGGGACTAGCCAAACTCTACAACTGTGTGAGCCATTTCCTTGAGATAAATCACTCTGTGTATGTGTGCGTGCGTATATATATACATATACACACACATACATATATGTATATATATATGCTTCACTGGTTTTGCTTCTTTAGAGAACCCAGCCTTAGACACTATATATACACCAATATATACACTGTGTGTGTGTGCGCCTGTGTATATATAAATATATTCACGCACATACACGTACTTTATGTGTATAAATGTATAATTGTGTATATATTTAAATGTATGTATGTACATACACATGTATGTATGTATACAAACATCATTTATATATGTTGTTAGGTGCCATTGAGTCAGTTCCCACTCATAGCCACCCCATGTACAACTGAACAAAACACTGCCCAGGTCCAAGTCACCCTCACAATAGTTGTCATGCCTGAGCTCATTGTTGCAGCCACTGTGTCAATCCATCTCGTTGAAGATCTTCCTCTTTTTTGCTGACCCTTTACTTTACCAAGCATGATATCCTCCTCCAGGGACTGCTCCCTTCTAATAACATGTCCGATTTATATGAGATAAAGTTTCGCCATACTTGCTTCGAAGGAGCGTTCCTGCTGTACTTCTTCCAAGACAGATATGTTTGTTCTTTTGGCAGTCCAGAGTGTATTTAACACTCTTCAACACCATAATTCGAAGACATCAATTCTTCTTAGGTCTTCCTTATTCATTGTCCAGGTTTCACATGCATATGAGGTGATTGAAAATATCATGTCTTGAGTCAGGTGCAGTTTAGTCCTCAAAGTGACATCTTTGCTTTTTAATATTTCATAGAGGTCTTTTGCAGCACATTCACCCAATGCAATATGTTGTTTGATTTTTTGACTTCTGTTTCCATGGGCGTTGATTGCAGATCCGAGTAAAATGAAATCCTTGACAACTTCAACCTCTTCTCCATTTATCATGATGTTGCTTATTGGTCTAGTTATGGGGATTTTTGTTTTCTTTATGTTGAGGTGTAATCCATACCGAAGGCTGTGGTCTTTGATCTTCAGCAGTAAGTGCTTCAAGCCCTCTTCACTTTCAGCAAGGAAGGTTGTGTCATCTGCATATTTCAGGTTGTTAAAGAGTCTTCCTCCAATTCTCATACCACCTTCTCCTTCATATAGTCCAGCTTCTCTGATTATTTGCTGAGCATAAAGTTTGAATAGGTATGGTGAGAGGACACAATCCTGACACACACCTTCCCTCATTTTAAACGACACCGTATCCTCTTGTTCTGTTTCAACAACTGCCTCTTAGTCTACGTACAGGTTCCTCATAAGCACAACTAAGTGTTCTGGAATTCTCATTCTTCACAATGTTATCCATAATTCGTAATCATACCCACAGTCGAATGCCTTTACGTAGTCAATAAAACACAGGTAAACATCTTTCTGGTATTCTCTACTTTCAGCCAAGATCCATGTGATCTTGTTCCACGTCCTCTTCTGAATCCAGCTTGAATTTCTGGCAGTTCCCTGCTGATATACTACTGCAACTGCTTTAGAATGATCTTCAGCAAAATTTTACTCATGTGTGATTATTAATGATATTATTCAATAATTTGTACATTCTTTTGAATCTTCTTTCTTTCAAATGGGCACAAATATGTATCCCTTCCAGTCAGTTAGCCAGGTAGCTGTCTTCCAAATTTCTTGGCATAGATGAGTGAGCACATCAGTGCTGCATCCGTTTATTGAAACATCTCAGTTGGTATTCTGTCTATTCCTGAAGCCTTGTTTCTCGCCGGTACCTTCAGTGCAGCTTGGACTTCTGCCTTCAGTACGGTCTATTCTTGATCATATTCTACCTCTTGTAATGTTTGAATGCCGACAAATTCTTGTTGGTACTGTGACTGCATATTCTTTCCATCTTCTTTTGATGCTTCCTGCGTTGTTCAATATTTTCCCCATAGAATCCTTTAAAATTGCAACCCAAGGCTTGAATTTTTCTTCAGTTCTTTCGGCTTGAGAAATGCTGAGCGTGTTCTTCCCTTTTGGTTTTCTATCTCCCGATCTTTGCACTTTGCATTATAATACTTTGTCTTCTCAAGCTGTCCTTTGAAATCTTCTGTTCAGCTCTTTTACTTCATAATTTCTTCCTTTCACTTTAGCTACTCTACATTCAAGAGCAAGTTTCAGAGTCTCTTCTGACATCCATTTGATCTTTTCTTTTTTTCCTGTCTTTTTAATGACCTCTTGCTTTCTTTATGTATGATGTCCTTGATGTCACTCCACAACTTGTCTGATCTTTGGTCATTAATGTTCACTGTGTCAAATCTGTTCTTGATATGGTCTCTAAATTCAGGTGGGATGTACTCAAGGTTATATTTTAGCCTTCGTGGATATTCTTTAATTTTCTTCAGCTTCAGCTTGAACTGGCATATGAGCAATTGATGGTCTGTCCTGCAGTTGGCCCTTGGCCTTGTTCTGACCGATGATACTGAGCTTCTCCATTGTGTTTTTTGAGACAATGTATGTAAATGTACACACACACATATATACACTTATATATGTATATATTACACATAATAGATGTACATTTTATGTTATTAAAATAATATTCTATGGATAATGTTGTGTCCTGATCATATAATATAACATGCTTCATTTTAATATTTTAATATAATTTCTTCACAAAAGAACAACTTTTTAATGGCCATACAACACTTCACTCTATGGATGACCATAAATTTACTTAATCATTCACCTTTTGTTGTGTATTTAAGAAATATTATACTTCCCCCCAATGTAATGGGTATCTTTTATAGGAATTTTTATGTATCTACTTCAGATTATTTTCTTAGGATAGGGAAGAAAAAATAAATTAATTAATTACTCAAGTGATACAAATATTTCATGCTATTAATTTGTGTCACAAAATGATGCAATAAAATTTATACATATTTTTGAGCACCTATGATAAGATATATTAATAGTTTAATTTGTAAAAAATTTGTTGCATACTTTCTTCTTCCAAAAAATGATTTGGACATAGTTTACACAGTGTCTATATGATAATTAGATAAAGATAGGAGATTTATTATTTTAAAAATCATCAATTAAGCTGTGGAAGCCAAAGGAAAGAAATTAGCACTGACTGAGTGATGCTATTTACAGATTACACATCAGATTCTGTGATGAACGGTTCTGTAACCTTACTTAATCTCACTCCAGCACTTAGAAAGCAGAAGCCGTACACAGCAGTATAATATTCCAAGTCATAAAAGTACTAAGTAGCAGAAAGTGGACTTGAATTCAATCCTGAGTCTTTACTTCTCCAAAGTGGAAGCATAATACAGAAATTTTCCGAATGTGTGCAAGGCCTTAAGCTTAGCATTGCAGGGTGACACCAAAGATGCCTTTTCCACACTGTACTGCTTTGCCATAGTTGCACCCTGAATCTTTAGCAGTCTTGAGAATGGAAGGAAGGGAAACACGTGCACATGTTTTGTGCTCCTTTATCCAGGGCTCCAAGGTAGGGAACAGGTGCTGAAACAGAAGGAATTCCAAGGGTCCAGTCTGAAATTCTCTGTTAATGGTTTATAGATTTAGAGATTGCGGTAGAAATCTTTGGGGACCAGTGGTGTGCATAGGAGGAAAGGGAATATTGGAGTGAACACGAGAAGGATTAGTGTTAGAGAAGCACAATTTCTATCATACATTGATGGGTTCTTGACAAATATTTATTGTCATGGATTGAATTATGTCCCCCCAAAAATGTATGTATCAATCCATGATTCCTGGTACTGTGTGATTTTCCTATATGTTGTAAATCCTGCCTCTATGATGTTAATGAGGGAGGATGGGTGACAGTAGTGTTAGTAAGGCAGGACTCAATTTACAAGACTGGATTGTGTTCTGAGGCAATCTCTTGAGATATAAAAGACAGAAATGAGCAGTGAGATGGGGACCTCATACCATCAAGAAAGCAGTGCTGGGAGCAGAGCGCGTCCTTTGGACTGGGGTCCCTGAGCAGAGAAGCTCCTAGTCCGGGGATGAGAAGGCCAACAGAGAGAAAAAGCCTTCCTCTGGAGGTGATGTCCTGAATTTGGAATTTTAGCCTACTTTGACTGTGAGGAAATAAACTTCTCTTCGTTAAAACCATCCACTTGTGGTATTTCTGTTATGGCAGCACTAGATGACTAAGACATTTGTCTTGGTAGGTTATCTATTTATCTTAAACATACCTTTTAACTGCTAGCCTGGGTACTGGATGGGAAATATCCCCCTCATTTAATGACTGTTCTAAAGATGAAGAAGTCTTCTGTTTTGGTGCTATTGGGCATGCAATACTATAAACTCCATCGTCTGCACATGAGCCGCATATTCAGAACAGAGGAATTGATTTTCAGTGTGAAGAATCTGTTGAGTTAATCTTCCCATATACAAATATATTAAGCAAGGTCCTTTAGAAGTCAATAATTAACTCCTGTGGCCCTGAAGTAACAAACTTAGCCCTGGTGTAAGTGGTCACTCATGCATGGCCTCTTGTGAGCTATTTCTTACAACTGATGTCAAGTTACACAGGCTTAAACATGATTTTAAGCCAAGACTGGGAATAGCTTTAGTTGCTGTTGCTGTTAGCATCTTAATGGTTTAACATGGTAAGGTGCCTTTTAAGGGAAGCAGGCCTGTCGGAGGATGATTTTATGTTTCAAAGGCAGCACAGCAAGGATGCTCTCACTCACGTTTCCTAATCAGTGCAGCATAGATGCTTAGCACTTCTCAAAACATCTTCGCTTCATGACATGGAGACCTCTGAAGAGCCCTTGCAACAGTGTCAGTTTTCAGGACTTGTCTTATAGTGTACGTGAGAAACAAGAGAATTTGCCTCACATTACATATGGATTCATACCCTTCCATCTGACCTTCATTGCTGTACCTTCCTTGCTTTTCTTTGCTTGGCCATTATTCCACTTGCTGATTAAAAAAAAAAAAATGAATTGACATCGAGTCTATTCCAACTCACGACAACCCCAGGTATTATAGAGTAGAACTGCTCAATTGCTCCATAGAGGTTTCTTTCCTGCAGTCTTTACAGAAACAGATTGCCGCGTCTTTCTTCTCCAGAACCACTGGACGGGTTCAGACTGACAACCTTTAGGTTAGTAGTACAGAGCAAGCCATTTGCGCCACCAGCGATCTTTAGTTTGCTGATAGCCACTCCCTACAGATTCTGGACACTTTTCTCTTAACTGAGCGTTGCTCTCTCTGCACTAGCAGCAACAGGGAGGTCAGTGTGAGATAGATCTCATTTCCTTCAACTGCCCTATGCTGGTTATTTGTCTGTGAACCATCATCACCACTCTTGCTTTTCTACCTTCTTTTCTGTATTTCAAAGGCTACGGACTTGGAAATTGTATTTCCTAGAATCCCTTGCCAGCAAAGATTTTGTAAGTTATGGAATGGGAGGCATTCCAAGCAGATAGGCAAGTAAAAGGGAGCTGATATACATTTTTTTCTTCTAGATTTCTCAGTAGCAGAAATGGACAATGTCAGGTACTGCATGCAATTGTGGGCTCCAGCAGCAGTGGCAGTGATTCCAGTAGCATCAGTGAACCTGTGAGTTTCCAGAGACCCCTTCAGGTTTGTGGCCATCAGACTTCGGGCTTATTCCACAGTGGCAACAGTGGCAGTGCTAGAGCCTCAGTGACTGTAGGTAACACTTGCATCCCCTACAATGTTTCAGCTCTAAGAAGAGCATCATGGATTGTATTGTGTCCCCCAAAAATGTGTATCAACTTTGCTAGGCCATGATTCCCAGTATTGTGCGGTTGTCCTCCATTTTGTAATGTATTGGAAATCCTAACCTGTATATGTTGATGAGGCAGGATCAGTGTGGGGTGTATCTTGAGTCACAGACTTACAAGAGGATGTGACTCAAGTCACACCCTTACTCAAGTCACACCCTTGCTTGATTCACACCTTTTATCTTACAAGATATAAAAGGAGAGAGAAACAAGTAGAGAAGAGAGGGATCTCACTACCACCAAGAAAGAAGAGCTGGGAGCAGAGCTTGTCCTTTGTACCTGGGGTCACTGCACTGAGAACTTCCTAGACCCAGGGAAGATAGATGTCAAGAGATTCCCAATGAACATCGGGTCCACAAATATTGAAAGGAGACAAGGACCTTCTCCTAGAGATTACAGAGAGAGAAAGCCTTCCTTCCCCCTTGAGCTGGTGCCCAAATTCAGTTCTAGCCTCCTAAACTCTGAGAGAATAAATTTCTGTTTATAAAATCCATCCACTTGTGGCGTTTCTGTTATAACAACACTAAATAACTAAAACAGAGAGGAAGTACTCTTCTGCAGTTACTGTGCCCTGGTTTAATTCCGTTATGGTCTGAGAACATACTTTGTAGGACTTCTGTTCTTTTTATTGTTGTTTAATGGCTCAAAATATTATCTGTCTTGGTGAATTTTCCACATATGCATGAACAGAATGTCCATTCTTCTGTTGTTTGGTGGATGTTCTGTTAATGTGTATTAGGTCAAGTTTGTCAACAGTTTTATTCAGGTCTTCAAAACTCTTAAAAATTTTATTTCTTCTCTATTGATTACAGAGGAATGTTGAAATATATGACTATAATTTCAAATAGAAATAGACAAATATACTGCAGTTCCAGAAGTTTTGTTTCATATATTTTAGAGCTCTATGTTTAGATGTACACACCTGTGGGATTTTATATTTTCCTGGTGAACTATTTTAGCATTATGCCATATCCCTCTTTATTCCTGGTAATATCTTTTTTTCTGTAGTCTACTTTTTTTGTTATTAATGTAGCCAATTTAAAATTACCCATTCTTCATTGCTGTTGAGTTGATTCTGACTCATAGCGACCCTATAGGACAGAGTAGAACTGCCCCATAGGGTTTCCAAGGAGCTGCTGGTGGATTCGAACTGCTGGCCTTTTGATTAGCAGCCAAGCTCTTAACCATTGCACCACTAGGGTTCCTTTTTAAAATTAATGTTTAAAGAATATATCTTTAACCATCCCTTTATTTGTAACCTTTGTCATTATATTTAAAATAGGCTTTTAAAGAGAATATATTTTAAGTCTTTCTTATGCAATACTATACTTTCTGTCTTTAGCTGATGTGTTTAAATAATTTACATCTAATGAAATTATCTATATGATTGAATTAACATCTACCAGCTTACTAGTTGTTATCTATTTGTTCCATGTTTTTTGTTTGTTTGTTTATTTTTCCTTGTTTTTCATTAATAGTTTATTTTTTTGATTCCATTTTTTTCTTCACTATTGGTTTGCTATCTATAATCAACTGACACCCAGTTGATTCCAACTCATGTGTGCCAGAATAGAATTGTGCTCCATAGGGTTTTCAATGGCTGATTTTTTCAGAAGTAAAACACCAGGACTTTCTTCCAAGGTGCCTCTGTGTGGACTTGAACCATCACCCTTTCGTTTAACAGCCAAGCATGTTAACTGTTTGTACCACCTGTTGTTATTGCTAGTTTCAGTCAGTTATAACTCAGGCAACCTCGTGTGGGATTCTTTATTATCTATAAGTGTTTAACTTTTCTTTCTAGTGGATGTTCTGGGGATTAATTTATACATGTTTAATGTAAAAAAATGTACCTTAAAAAAAGTATATCATAACTCTTCAATTGTAGCGTATGGATTTCACGGAGGTAGACTACCAACTCCTCATCCCCTCTTTTGTTTATTATCATTATTATACCTTTCACTTTTACATATTCTATAAACAAACAATACATTGCTATGGTTTTTTTTATTTAGACAGTCAGTTATATGTTTTCAGCTATTAAAAATATGAGAGAATTGAATTTTATATTTACCCTAATTTCTGTCATTTCCAGTGCCCTTTATGTATGTGTGTATGTGTATGTGCAATTCCATCTTTACGTCTAATATCCTATTCCCTTTGTTCGAGAGCTCTTAACATCACTTACAGTGCAATCTTAAAAGAAAACAAACCCATTGCCATCCAGTCGATTCTGACTCATAGCGACCCTACAGGACAGATTTCCAAGCAGTGATTGGTGTATTTGAACTGTCAACCTTTTTGTTAGCAGCTGTAGCTTTTAACCACTAGGCCATCAGGGTTCCAATACAAATCTCCTGGTGAAGAATTCTCTTTGTTGTAGTTTTAAAACAGCTTTTCTTCTTTTTCATTTATTTGGAAGGTATTTTCACTGGATGTAGACTTTTGGTTTTATATATACATGAATATATAATATTTCAGCACTTTAAACATGTTACACCATTGTCTTTAGCTTGCAAAAGTTCTGATGAGAACTCCACTTTTCTTTGTTTTGCTGTATGTAATGTGTGTTTTATTTGCTGACTGCTGTCAACATTTTTTTCTTTATGTTTTATTTCAGCATATTGAAACTGAAATACCTCAGTTTTTTTTCTTTTTATTTACTCAGTTGATATTCATATACTTATTTATTTGGCATTTATCCTGTGATATTTCTTAGCTTCTTTTGTGATTTGATGTCTATAATTACTTTTAGAAATTTTTAGCTATCATCTCTTAAAATGTTTATTTTGACCCTTTCTCTCTTCTCCTTTCATTTCTCTGCTGAATTTCCACATTTTTTCATACATGCTGCCCACTTCTTCCAATAGAACCTTGACTATATTAATCATAGTTGTGTGAAATTCCCTTCCAGATGTTTCACCATCTGAGTCATAGCTGAGTTTGGTTTTGGGAATTCATTGTTCTATGTTTTGCTTTTCATTCTTTCTTTTTTTTTTTTTTCTTGTTTCCTTGGCATCTTGAATGTTTTTATTGAAAGTTAGACATCTTATGTAGGGCAACAGAGACTGAGATAAATAATATTTATGCCTGACAATGGGCACATTTCATTTTTTTCTGGGCCTTTATTGGGGGGCAGGGTTAAGTCAATCCAATCAGGTGTTGTGCTGGATTTGGGTTTTGTTTTCACTGTGGTATAACGTCCCTCTATTAGGATTTGTTTGATGTTTTTCTCATGATTAGACTAGGGGTAGAGGTGAGGTGACAATTTCATCACATCATATCAAGTATACATACTATCATCACGACTCATCTCTTTTGATGTTAACTTTGATCACCTGGCTGCAGTCGTGTTTTTCACGTCAGCTTTCTCCATTGTAAAGTCATTCTTGTTCCCTCTTTCTGTACTGCACTCTTTGGAAGGAAGGCACTATGTGCCTCCCACCCTTAAAAAGTAGGGAGTTATGTTCCGTAACTCTAAGAGCAGAGTATTTATATAAAT
>NW_004444144.1:4201341-4208729 GCF_000243295.1 Trichechus manatus latirostris
ATTTTATTTTCCAAATTGATATGTTTGATACAGCATATGCAAAAATAATATATGCTTTATAAATACAGTAAAATATCACATAATCCTACACCAGGGGAGAAATCATAGATCATTTTCTCCAGTGTTTTCTCTACACATGATAATCCTTAGTTTTATCAATACCATAAAAATCAGATCATGCTACTTAGATTTCACTGCATTCTGCCTTTTTCAATGTAACACTATGCTTCTTTTATATTTCTATATTCCCACATAAATATAGAGTTCAGCTGCTAATCTAAAAGTCAGCAGTTCAAATCCACCAACTTCTCCTTGGAAACCCTATGGGGTAGTTCTACTCTATCCTATAAGGTCACTATGAGTCAGAATCGACTCGATGGCAACTTTTTTTTTTTTTAATTTTGGTATGTTTTTAAATGTCTACATAGTTTTGATTATGTATTTCAATATTTATTTAAACTTTCTTCTACCAATGCAATTTTCTTGGTTCCCCATGTTTCAACCTTATGAGCAATGCCTAAATAATCACTTATTTTGTGTACTCCATAAATACCCCTGCCAGTCATTTCAGATGCATCTGTCGCCTAGGTTTTCTAATCCATAAGCAGTGTTTTTATTTTTTTCAGTCTTATTGTTGATTTCAACTTCATTGTCTGACATTAAATATTGGTATTTTCAATATCTATTCCTCTGTCCTTGGCATTCTGCCATTCTTACTCTGAAATGGCTACCTGAACCATGATGTTCCTTTTTTTTTTTTTTTTTTGCTTGAACTCTACTGCTCACATGACAATAACTTTCAAATTCATATCTATAATTCAGTCCTGCTCTACAAGCTTCTTATTGGTATATCCAACGGTTGCCCGGATTCTGCCAGATAGATAAGTACCTGGAATTTTATTTATATGACTTTCATCTTTATACCCCATACCTGTTTCCCTGCTCCATAAAACTTGTCTTGACACATGGTATAATCACCCATCCAGTCATCCAAGTTAACTTAGATTTTTCTCATCTCTCTTCTTACATTAAATTATCACCTGGTACTATATTATTTATCTACTTAAACTTTCCCATTTGTTTCTTGTTGTAGTAGTTGTTCTATTTTGTTTACTTGTTGTTTTTTCCAGTTGACTCACATCTTCAACTACACAGCATCTACCTTAACCTGTATCTATATTAACTCCTCACGAGATAATTACGATTAGGGATGGATTACCCAATAAGCAAGGTAAGCACGGGCTTAGGGCATCAACGAAAGAGCTGGCCAAAGCAAAGACACATAGATGCCAAGCAGACAGGACACAGGAAAAATAAGCATCACAGTGGAAGGGAACTGACTCATTTACTTTGTGGTAGAATATGTGGAATACACTTTTTGTAGAAAATGTGGTACATAGTAAAAATCTTAGTACCCCGCATCCATTAAAAATTTTATAATCCAGTTCATCTCATTCCACTAAAGTGGTGTATGCCAATTTGCATTCAATTGCTAATGTTATAGTCACATTTAAAAAGAAGTTACATCATGGATAGCTAAGACAGACACACACACACACACATACATGAGTATATATATATAACTCACATATCCTGTTCAAATGCATGAGTAAGCAGAGGAGGGGTACCACAGATTATCAGTGTTTAGGGCCCTCATATGACTTACTCCAATGCTGATTACAATAGACTCTGAGTGGTATCCCTGACTTTGCATTTGCATCCTTATTTACATAACTCCTAGGTTGCTGTCCCAAAAATGCAATTTGGATCATGTTAATGTTGTGATAAAACATTTTAAATGTTCCTGCTCTCCTGTAAATTACAACCAAACTCTACATTATGACACATAAAGTCCTTCAGGTCATGCTAGTATCAAGGTACCCCACGTGCACTTCAGCCATATTTCATGCTATCTTGGAAGCTGACCAGGCAATTTAACATATCAGACCTTTGATTATACTGTTCTTTCTGCTTGGTCTTTTCTGTCCACTTGGAAAACACTGTCTCCTGTTTCAAGGTTCAGCTAAGTCATCATTTTCTCTATGAATTATTTGTTCACATATGTTTAAATTCCTTAGGTTCTAGACCAAATTAGATAATTTATATATGCATGGTGAATGAATGGATGATTGAATGAACAGATCAAGTAACATATTCAAATCAGCTCAAACAAATATTAACTTACCATCTGCTAAAGAATGTAGCAGCCTGAAAGGGCCCAGGACAGAAACCAGAACCACTCAATATAATGACATAGGAGCTATGGGCAGGGACAAGCATTTGGAGGAATTTTAATTAGATAAGCTGAAATAGTGGCACAAAACCCTAGCCTAATATGCAATGTAATCGGGTCAAGTAGAGCTAGCAGCATACTACTGCAAGTTACTTTCTCTGACATCAATAGCAGTGTTAAGAAGAATTTTGGAATGATGATGAATTCCCAGTCCTTGTTTTAAACCACAGAACTAGAGGACTCAGAGATACTGTGCAAGGTATCAAGAGGGGGCCACAAGCAAAGAACACAAAGAAATTGATATGGTTAAGTGACTCTAGGTTTCAAGAGCAAGATTCACAGAAACTAAACAGAGTTCAGCTATTATAGTTGAAGCTTGAGGTGAAAGTTATATAATCTGAAGAATGACTTGGTGCTGAGTGCAAAGGTAACTCTGAGTGTGCAAATGGAGAAATGTGTATACGAGTACCTTACATGGCCATAGAGTATGTGCATTCCTTCCAGATGTGTCCTAGCAAATTTGTTATTTAAATGCATCAAATTATATTATTTTGGCAGTTAAAGTTGAAAAGCGAATAGAATCAGTTTCAAATTGTTCAAATGTATGTATTTTTAAACTAGTCTGCATATGGTAGAGACTATACTGAAACCTTTTAGTTCCTTATCTGACATCGTTTAATTAGATTCAGCTTTAGCTAATAAGCATAACACACTGCCTATTAATCTCCATGAAAAAAACCTGTTGCCGTTGAGTCGATTCCAACTCATAGTGACCCTATAGGACAGAGTAGAACTGCCCTATGGAGTTTCCAAGGAGCGCCTTTTGGTTAGCAGTCAAACTCTTTACTATGCCACTAGGGTTTCCATTAATCTTCATAAGGGGTAAGATTACCAAAAGTGGGAAAGAAGGAAGATAAGGAATGGAAAAAATGAATGGCATATTTAGCACATAGAGTCATTCTGAAAACAGCAAAGAGAAATTTGTGAAGATAGAAGACAATTAAGTGATCTAACTCATGGTGGAGATAAGTCAGCTTGTCTTTAAGGAGCAAATTCTATCTGACAAAGTCTATATGTTAGAAATTGTAAAAGATTCCCAGAAAATTACAATCTGGCTTCTGCTCTGTGATAGATGCTTCCCACTGCGTTGGGAAAATAAGCATTGCACACATGAAAGTATCAAAAAATCGGGCTTGCAAAGTAATGTATAACTTCTTTCTTACCTTTCTTGTGAGCTCTGAAACATTTTCTCCAGCTTTCTTCCTCTGCCTGCTGTATCTGCCCCTGTGGGCCAAAACTTGATGACTGAAATATGTAGCTCATTTAGTTTCGATAATGCCACACAAACTTGTTTCTCTATCACTCTGAAAAAGTGTCTGCTTCTGATTGCCAATTCTTATTTTTTTTTTGCTTTTTTCTCTTTATTTCCACTTACCCACTCTCTTCAGCCCTGTCATTCCAAAGGTTTACCTTCAAGCAGTTTTTCTTCTCTCTCTCATTCTGTCTCTTCCATCTACACAACTCTTTTTTTTCCAGATAATTCTCAGAATAAAGCTAGTATTAAATTTAAACACAGGTTCATCTTACTAAGCATTCTGATTGGGTACTGTCTCAGTTATCTAGTGCTACTATAACAGAAATACCTCAAGTGGTTGGCTTTAACAAATAGAAATTTATTTCCTCATAGTTTAGGAGGCTGGAAGTCTGAACTCAGGATGCTGGCTCTAGGCGAAGGCTTTCTCTCTCTGTTAACTATGGAAAGGTCTTTATCTCTTCTGAGCCTCTGCTTGTCGGCAACAATGTGGCTTGGTATCTCTCTTCCCCTGTCTCCACTTCTTTCACTTCCTTGTTTAATCTCTTTTATATCCCAAGAGAGATTGATTTCAGACACATCCTGCACTAATCCTTTCTCATTAACACAACAAAGACAACCCCAGCATAGAGGTTAGGATTTACAATACATGTTTTTGAGGGACACAGTTCAATTCATAACATTCAATCCTTTAGCCCCCCCCCAAAATGCATGTTCTTCCCACAAACAAAACACATTTATCCCATCACATCATCCCAAAAGTTTTAAATCAACTCCAAGTCCAAAATCTCATATTCTAAGTCATCTAAATCAAATATAGTTAAGACTGGGGCAAAATTCCTCTTCATCTGTGAACCTGTGAAATCTAGACTACAAGTTGTCTGTTTCCAAAGTATAACGGTGGAACAGGCATAAGGTAGATATTTCTATTACAAATGGGAGAAATTGGAAGGAAAGAAAGGATAACTTGCACCAAGCAAGTTCAAAACCCAGCAGAACAATTTACATTAGCTCTCAAGGCTTGAAAATAATCCTCTGTTTTTTAGGACCATCTGGGCAAGGGCCCCTCCCTCTAGACTCTGGGTGTTGGCCATGCTCTCTGGATTCTGGGTGGAGGCCTCTCAGCCCTGGGCTTCAGTTCCGCCTTCCAGGCCCACTCGGATGGCAACTCTGCTCCCTTAGTTTTGGGAGGCCCCATTCTCCAAGTCCATCTGAGTAGTGATGCCTCTCCCTCAGCCCCAGCAGAACACATTCTTCTGCTGTTGAGTATGGCAACCCTACGCCCACAACTTTGGACAGTGGCCCCATCCTCTTAGCCAAACTGAATGGCAACCCCACACTCTGGAACCAAGTTGGTGAAGATTTGACTCTTTGAAACCTAGGAGGCCATAGCTCTACCCTTTGAGACCCCAGAGGTAGTGGCTTCACCCTTTGAAATGGAGGAAGCTCTGTTTCCCATGCTTCTTCCAAAAGTTCTGTTGATCTCTAAGCTGCTCCAGGGACGATTCTTTCCTTTTCTTGGAGGACAACAGATGTAGCTCTTTTGTCCTATTTCCTGCCTTTAGAATTCCAAGAGGCAGACAGTGTTCTGTCCTTTCATCTTTCTCTGTCTCCTTCAGTCTAAGCAAGTGGGTTTTTTGCTGTGGTAATTGGTTAGATCCATCAGTCACAGGTTTAATCTCTTTAACAAAAGATTGTGTAGCCACATCCTTGGTGAAAATTCTAGGATTTAGTGTATACAACAGAATTTTCCAGATCTTTAAGTTTTGTTCTCATTTTGCACAGTTAATTAAGTCCATCTCTTTTCTCTCACATTTTACTATGAACAGCAAGGAGAAACCATGAGGCTCCTGTAAAATCTTGCTTAGAAATCTCCTCAGCCAAATACTCAAGCTCATCACTTACAAGTTCTACCTTCCACCAAACATTTGAATATCATTCAAATAAATTCTTTGTCACTGCATAAAAAACATCTCCCTTCCTCCATGGCCCAATCACATTTATCATTTCCTTTTAAGTCCTCACCAGAAGCACATTTAACATCCACGTTTCTAGCAACATTCTGTTGCTGGTGCCATATGCATTCTCTAAGAAGGTAGAGACTTTCTCTATAGCTATCTTTACTTCCTTCTGAGCCCTCACCAGAATTGCCTGATGTCCATAATCTGATGTCCATAATTCTACTAACAGTCTTTTCAAAGTAATTTAGGCTACTACCATTAGGCATCTTAAAACTCTTCCAGCCTCTACGATTACCCAGTTCCAAAACCATTTCCACATTGTAGGTATCTGTTAGAACAGCACCCCCACTTCTCAGTATCAAATTCTATCTTAGTTATCTAGTGCTGCTATAACAGAAATACCACAAGTGGATGGCTTTAAAAAACAGAAATTTATTTTCTTACAGTTTAGGAGGCTGGAAGTCTGAATTCAGGGTGCCAGCACTAAGGAAAATCTTTCTCTGTTAACTCTGGAGGAAGGTTCTTGTCTCTTCTGAGCTTCTGCTCCTGGGCAATATTCATGTTGTTTGGCATCTCTCTTCTCCAGTCTCCACTTCTTTCACTTGCTTGTTTAATCTCTTTTATATCTCAAAAGAGATTGATTTAAGATACACTGTACACTAATACACTAATTTAATATACTGTACACTAATTTACAACATATATTTTTGGGGGACACAGTCAAATCTTAATAGGTACTATCTTATTATTGTATCCTATCTTATTTAATCAAATTTATGTTTATTAAACAATAAATGCAAATATGAAAAAAGAATGGCAAACAAACCAACAATAAAATGATAACCAAACATTCATTCACTCCTTTATTTATTCCACAAATATTTATTATGGGAGTATGAGAATAAGGATCTTTTCTTATTTTTATTTTTTATATTGAAGCTCCATTTATTTCTCACTGGTCAGAGGTAGCTCTGGGGGAGCAATCGAAGAGGTGAAAAGTCACAGCTTCCATTACCCTTCTCTAGGGCACCTACTGAAAGCAAAGTGCCACAGTGTTTCTCCTGCCGTCATTGGCTTGGGGCCTCTTCTCTGTTCAGAAATCTTGGAGCGGACTTGGGCATGCCATTTTTCTTAAGTGGGTTTCCTAAGATCAAAATGTTATTTTTAAAATAAAATTACATGCCAAAACACATTAAAATAATTGCAATGGGAAGGTAGGGCTGAAGAGTGGGATCGTGACACACTCCATGGTAACAACAGGGCAAGCAGGGCAAGGTCTAGCCCTTTAACATTTGCTTTAAATGAGTAGTTCTTAAGCTTTGGAGTCCCCACAGGGAAGTTCAAGTCCACCTAGAGGCACCTCAAAAGAAAGGCCTGGTGATCTGCGTCTGAAAAATTAGCCTATTGAAAACCCTATGGAGCACAGTTCTACTCTGACACACATGGGAGTCAGAGTCGACTTGACAGCAACTGCTTGGAGAGTAAGGATCCTGTTTTTTGTTTATTTGTTTGTTTTTGAGTTACCACTACATTTCCAACACTTTAACAGTGCCTGGTACACATTAGAAATTCATTTGGAACATTACCGAATTATTTAATGAAAGTAAGCAAGGGAAACCTGTGTATGAAAAGGTATAGAGTTTGTGTTTAGCATAAGCAGAGAAAGGGAGACAATGACAATAGTCGAATAAATGAAAGACTACAGGATTATTGTAGAGTGTTGAAATTCACTGATGCTTAATTAGGGGGAATATTTTATTTACTCTGCAGCACCAAAAGCCTGTTGCCATCAAGTCGATTACGACTCATAGCGACCCTATAGGACAGGATAGAACTTCCCATAGGGTTTCCAAGGAGCAGCTGGTGGACTTCAGTTGAGGAC
>NW_004444144.1:4209832-4220960 GCF_000243295.1 Trichechus manatus latirostris
CCTTCTATTACCAATGATATTTGTCTGTTACGACTAGACAGAGCAGTTAGATAAGACAAATAAAATAGCAGTTTAAAATTTAGGAAAATTTTGGTAACACTAATAGTTTTTGCAGATGATATAACAGTATATAAGAAAAATCTAGGAGAATTAATTACAAAATAAACAACTTTTAACCACAAGAAAATTCATATTGACTTATACAGCAGTAGATTACAAAGTTAGTGCATAGGATTCCGCAGCATATATATGTACAAACTACTTTAATCAGATGACAAAATAGAAGAAGGTACCCATGTTCAAAAGGAACAAGCAAAAATAAATACCCAACAATAAATTTAACAAAAAAATAAGAGTTATGTGAAGAAAACTTTTAAACGCTACCAAAGTATATTAGAGAAAACTTGAACAAATGTGAAAACCTAGCATGATCTTATATAAAAAGATTCTTAGCGTAAGTTTGACAATACTCTTCATGACATTTAATAAATTTAATCTTGTTTCAATGGAACATCAATTTTTTAACTAGAAAATGAGAATGTAAAGTTCAGGTGAAAAATAAGGAAATAGCCAGAAACACCAAGAAAAGGTAGATTGATGAAGCGTTACTAACACTATCTATTAAACCATGATATTTTAAATCTTCTGTAATTAAAACTGCAATATTTGTGTATGAATTCACTGACCAGACAATGTAACAGAATATTAAGTCCACACATACACAAAAATTCAGACATAAATTTGGCATATGAAAGAAGGACAACCTGGTTACTATTTCTGTGTAACAAATGATGCCAGAATTTAGTGATTTAAAACAGTATTTTTTTTTTTCCAATCACTCATGGCGTTTGAATGTTAGGAATTTGTAGCCATCTTAGCTGTGTGGTTTTGAATCTGGGTCCCTCATGTTTCAGTCACACAGTAGCTAGTCCTTGAGTCATCTCAGAGGCTTTTTTCACTCACGTATCTGGCACATGGCCTGAGAGCTGGGTAGTGAGTAGTGTCTGGCACTGCATAGATTTCTCTTCACATCTCTTTGTGGTGTCTCCATAAGGTTCCTCTACCATAATATTGTCTGGGTAGCTGGACTTCTTACTTGGTGGCTCAGCGCTCCAAAGGCACATTTCCTGAGACAGAGAGCTGGATGGAAGCCATATTGTCTTTCCTGACCTAGCTTTAGAAGTCACCCATCATCACTTCCACCTTATTCTATTGGTTGAGGCAGTTACAAAGGTCTGCGTAGTATCAAGGGAGAGAACATTGTTGACCCTTGCTCTTATCAGAAAAGTGTGAAGGGCATAGTTTAAGAAGAGCACGTTGGATGGAATATCGGTCAGACTCCTTTCTCGTCTTTTTAACCCTGACCTTGCCATAATGATATTTCCCTGTATGTTTCCAGGAAGCTTTTATCCAATTCACATGGGGTTTGTATGGCTTTGATACAGTTATTGACAACATTATTGGACAAAATTAATGATAACATTGATGGATTCCTAGTGTCTGCACTTGAAGGATATCATAGCTGCCCACCTATTTAGCATTTCTGGTGGCATAGTGATTAAGAGCTACCTCTGCTAACCAACAGGTTGGCAGTTCAAACCCACCAGTTGCTCCTTGGAAACCCTATGGGTTTCTGTCCTATATTGTCACTATGAATCAGAATTGACTGGATGGCAACGGGTTTGGTTTTGGTTTGGAACCCCTGGCTTCCTGCACATGACTCATCTCTCATTACCAGAGTGATTCTGACTATTCTAGAAGCAAACCCTGGACAATATAAGATGGGGAATTTTGTTATTTGTTTAGTAAGAAGATTTGGACATTTAAACAATGAGATTATTGAGACACCTCTATGGCGTTTTGCATTTTAAATACATGTCTGTGACTTCATTTTATGACAAAGCATTGCCAGAACAATAATATGTGCAAATCAGTTTCAAAGAACTTAATTTAAAAAAGAAATTCCATTGGCTCTCTCAGGTCTATCCCTGGGATCTGTTTCTATGCAGGGAAAAGCTGAGCAATGAGTCCACTGCAGATGCTGTTTGCATCACATCTGGTATCATTAGAAGGCCAACTCTCCTAGAAGCAAGAGGACCTGGGGGTATTTTCACTCTCCATCATTCATCCTAATTCCCTACTGTTTAAGTTGCTCCTTGGGAGTCGTTATATACTTTGGAAACTATGTTCACTATTGCATATCGCAGGTCACTAGGGAATTATGTAGCTTGCAGAAGCTATAATTTACAAAATACCTTCTGGAGAAAGGAGGGAGAGAAAGGAGGTTGGAAGTACTTTCTTTTCCTGCAGTGGAGCATACATAACTATGAGCAGTAAACTCAACAATTTCATCATGACACAAGCGCTCATAAATACAAAGGAGTTTTCCTATTATGTTAAACAAGGCGACTTGGAAATCACTTGTTCTGTTCTACATAAGCTATTGTTATAATAAACATACATTCCCATGGTTCTCCAAATAGCCTTTGAACAAGAACATTAGCAAGATCATTCCCTGCATCTTCAAGAAATTCTGAAGATAGATCTGCTTTACTCATTTTATTGTTCTATCAGAATATATACATTCTATATATATGTGGTAATATATGTTAACCAAAATATTAATATTGGGGAGAATAGATAATTGATTGATATGAAATACTTAGAATATGTAATAAGTATATGAACAAAACTTGGCTAAATTAATCATTGCTAACTACAGACAGACCTTTCTGTCACCTATTGAGGGACTTACTGGTTGCTTCAAGTTTTGGCAATCATTAATAATGCTACTACCAAAAGAAAACATTACATGCAGGTTTTTGGTGGACACAAGTTTTCAGATCAGTCGGGTAAGTGCTGTAGCATGTATTTGCTGTATCATATGGTAAGACTGCGCTAGCTTAATAAAAAACTGCCAAACTATCTTCCAAAGGGGCTGTACCATTTTCCATTCCCACCACCAAGTGAGAGTTCCTGTTACTATGGATTCTTGCCAGCATTTGATAGTCAGTATTCTTGGATTTTAGCCACTGTAATAGGAGTATTGCTTGAATTTGCAATTCCTTAACAATGTTGAGCATTTTTTTCATATGCTTGTTATCTGTGTATCTTTGATGAGGTATCTGTTTAGATCTTTTGCCCATAGTATAATTGAATTGTTTGTATTCTTACTGTTGAGTTTTAAAAGTTCTTTTGATTTGTTGGATACAACTCTTGGGAAGTGCTTTATCATATATGTGTTTTATAATATATGTGTTTCTCCCAGTCTGTAGGTTGTCTTTTTATTCTTTTAATGGTTCCTTTCTCGAAGAAGGTACTTTAAATTTTAGTTAAGTCCAGCTTACATTTTTCTTTCATGGATCACGCATTTGAGATTGTATATAAAAAGTCATCACAAACCCAGGGTCACCCAGATTTTTCCTATATTATCTTCTAGAAGTTTGATAGTTTTGTATTTTACTTTTAGGTCTATGATGCATTTTGATTTAATTTTTGTGAAAGGTATTAGGTCACTGTCTAGTTTTTTTTTTTTTTTCTTCCTATGGACATCCAATTGTTATAGCACCATTTTTCAAAAAGACTATCTTTTTTTCATTGAATTACCTTTGCTGATTTGACAAGGACTAGTTGACTATGTTTGTGTGGGTCTATTTCTGGACTCCCCAGTTTGTTTCACTGATCTATGTGCCTCTTCTTTCAACAACATCATACTGTCTTGATTACAACAGGCTAATCACAAATTTGAAATCGGGTAGTATCAGCTTTCCAACTTTGCTCTTCTTTTACAGTAATGTGTTAGCTCTTTTCTACATATTTTGTTACATTTATACCTAAGTATTTAATTTTTTAATATTATTGTAAATGATATTATTATTTTATGTAATTTTCAAATTCCATGTATTCATTGCTGGTATATAGGAAATCAATTGACTTTTGTATATAACTTTGTATCCTGTAACTTTCTACCACCACTTGTTAGTTCTAGGGATTTTTCTTTGAAATTTTGGATTTTCTACATACACAGTCATGATATTTGTAATCATAAAACCAAAACCAAACCCGTTGCTCATAGCAACCCTATAAGACAAAGTAGAACTGCCCCATAGGATTTCTAAAGCTGTAATCCTTTCTACCAAAAGGTTGGCAGTTTGAATCCACCAGTCACTCCTTGAAAACTCTATAGGGCAGTTCTACTCTGTCCTGTAGGGGCGCTATGAGTCAGAATCGACGAGATGGCAACAGGTTTGAATCTTTACCAAAGCTGCCACATCTTTTGAATGGCTAGTCTTTTAGTTAGCAGCCCAGCACTTAACCGCTGTGCCACTAGGGCTCTTTTCTGTAATTGTATAGAGTTTTATTTTTTTCCTTCCCTATCTGTTTACTTTTCATTTCTTTCTTTTTTCTTTTTTTGTCATATTTAATTAGCTAGGACATACAGTATAATTTGATTAGGAGTGATGAAAATGCACACCCTGGCCTTGTTCTCAAGTTGGAGGGGGGGGGGAATGTCCAGTTTATACCATTAAAAATAGTGTTAGCTGTAGTATTTTTGTATATGTTCTTTATCAGATTGAGAAAGTTCCACTCTATTCCTTGTTTCTCCATGAGTCTGTCAGTTTGTCGTACTATGGTGGCTTCTGTGCCAGAAGCTATGCCACTGGTATTTCAAATACCAGGAGGGTCACTCATGGTAGAAAGGTTTCAGTGGAGCTTCCAGCCTCAGTGAAACTAGGAAGAAGGACCTGGTGGTCTACTTCTGAAAAAATTGGCCAGTGAAAACATTATAAATAGCATGGGAACATTGTCTGGTACAGTCCCAAAAGATGAGCTTCTCAGGTTGAAAGTCACTCAAAATATGACTGGGGAAGAGCTACCTGCTCAAAGTAGAGTCAACCTTAATGACTTGGATGGAATCAAGCTTTTGAGACCTTCATTTGCTAATGTGGCAAGACTCAAAATGAGAAGAAACAGCTTCAAATATCCATTAATAAAAGGACCGTGGAACATGCAAAGTATAAATCTAAGAAAATTGGAAATAGTCAAAAAATGAAATAGACCATATAAAGATCAGTATCCTAGGCATTAATGAGCTGAGATGGACTGGTATTAGCCATTTTGAATTGAACAATCATATGGTCTACTATGCCGGGAACGACAAATTGAAGAGGAATGGTGTTGTATTCATCATCAAAAAGAGCATTTCACCACTGACCTAAAAGGGTGTCTGGGGGCCATACTCTCGGGGTTTCTCCAGTCTCCTTTAGGCCAGTAAATCTAGTATTTTTTTTGTGAGTTAGAATTACGCTCTACATCCTTCTCCAGCTCCGTCCAGAACCCTTTGTTGTGATCCTGGTCAGAGCAGTCAGTGGTGGTAGCCGGGCACCATCTAGCTGTACTGGACTCAGTCCGGTGGACGCCTTGGTAGATGTGGACAATTAGTCCTTTGGACTAATCTTTTCCTTGTATCCTGTTCTCTTCATTCTGCCTTGCTCCCGAAGGGATGAGACCAGTGGAGTATCTTAGATGGCCGCTCACAGGCTTTTAAGACCCCAGACACTACTCACCAAGGTAGGATGTAGAGCATTGTCTTTATAAGCTGTGCCATGCCAATTGAGCTAGATATTCCCCGAGACCATGGTCCCCACAGCCCTCCGCCCAGCAATTCAGTCCCTCAGGGAGTTTGGATGTGTCTATGGGGCTTCCATGACCTTTCCTTGTACAAGTTGTGCTAGTTTCTCCTGTATTATGTACTGTCTCACCCTTCACCCAAGATACCACTTATCTATTGTCTATTTAGAATTTCCCCAAGATCTGTCCTGATCTATACTGTCAGTGATAGGGAAATATCCATATATCTACAAGGAAGACCATTTAATATGAGTATTATTCAAATGTAGACACCAACCACTAATGCAAAGGATGAGGAAATTGAAGATTTTTACCAACTTCTGCAGTCTAAAAATGATCAAACATACAATCGAGAAACATTGATAATTACTGGTGATTGGAATGCAAAAGTTGGAAACGAAGAAGGATCTGTATTTGGAAAGTATGGCCTTGGTGATAGAAATGACACCGTAGATCTCATGATAGAATTTTGCCAGACCAACAACTCCTTCATTGCAATACTTTTTTTCAACAATATAAAGCTCACTATCATCAGTCAGAACAAGGCAGGGGCCAACTGTGGAACAGGCCATCAATTGTTCAGATACAAATTCAGGCTGAAGAAAATTAAAACAAGTCCACAAGATCCAAAATACTACCTTGAGTATATCCCACCTAAATGTATAGACCATCTCAAGAAGCGATTTGACACATTGAACAGTAATGATTGAAGGCCACACCAATTGTGGAATGAAATAGAAGACATCACACATGAAGAAAGCAAAAGGTCATTAAACAGACAGATAAGAAAGGAAAAAAAAAAAACAAAGTGGATGTCAGAAGAGACTCTGAAACATGCTTTTAAATGTAGAGCAGCTAAAGCAAATGGAAGAAATGATGAAGTAAAAGAACTGAACAGAAGATTTCAAAGGACAGTTCAAGAAGACAAAGTAAAGTATTATAATGAAACACACAAAGGCCTGGAGTTAGAAAATCAAAACCGGAAGAATAGGAGAAAAAATTCAAGAGTTACAATATAGAGGGATTCTATGAGGAAAATACTAAACAACACAGGAAGCATCAGAAAAAGATGGAAGGAATACACAGAGTCACTGTACCGAAAAGAATTGGTCGACATTCAAACATTTCAGGAGGTAGCATATGATCAAGAACTGATGGTACGAAGGGAAGAAGTCCAAGTCGCACTTAAGGGAATGGGGAAAAACAAGTCTCCAGGAACTGAAGGCATACCAGTTGAGATATTTGTCAATTTTATTCATCTTTTCAATTACCAGCTTTTGGCCTCATTACTTTTTTTTTTCTATTGTCTTCCTATTTTCAATTTTACTGATTTTTGCTCTAAGCTTGTTATTTCTTTATTCTACTTTCTTTAGTCTTAAATTTCTCTTCTTTCTCTAGTTTCATAAAGCGGGAGCTTACATTATTGATTTAGATCTTTCTTTTCTAATACATGGATTTAGTACTATATATATTTCCCTCTATAGGGTCACTATGATTCAGAATCAACTCAACAGCAATGAGTTTGTTTTTCCTGGTTTTATATTTCCCTCTAAGCACTGTTTCACTGCATGTCACAAATTTTGATAAGTTGGATTTTTATTTTAATTTAATTCAAAACATTGTTTTGAATTAAAATTCAACCATTTCAGGAGGTAGCACACTGTTTTATATTTTCTCTTGTGGCTTTTTCTTTGAACCATGTGTTACTTAAAAGTGTGTTGTATAACCCCCAAAAGTTGGAGATTTTCCAGCTCTCTTTCTGTTATTAATATACTTTAATTCTACTGTGGTCTCAGAACATACTTTCTATGATTTCTACTTTAGAGATTGTTAAGATATATTTTATGTCCCATAATGTGGTCTATTTTGGTGATTGTTCCATGTGAGCTCTGGTAGTCTTTCTTTTTGGAAAGCAGGCCTTAGTTATGGAGAATGCTCGGGCATATTTCAAAATTTTACTTTCCCCTTCCCCTCTCAGAGATGTGAGGGGATTTTTATTTTTTATTTATTTTTTTGTCCTTCATCATGAGAACTTGGCTCGTTCCTTGAGATAAAGCCCATGGAAATGTAGGAACCCAATTAAGACTACAGCCTCCAGGAGTTTCTCACTATCATACTCAGCCTTAGTATATCATCTAAATTACAAGTTTAAGTGTTTCCACCAGTTTATATTTCCAGTGGCAGCTGCTCCAGTTAAGTTAATCTCAGCTATGGTTTTCTATATTCACTTATTCCTCCCGAATTCAGGGTGGCAGTTTGCCCTGTGACTTCAATTTCTGATTGGTCCAAGAAAAATCATTGATTTTCAGTTTACTCGGCTTACTTGTTGTCGTTGTAAGGATGGGAATAACAATTTCCAAGCTCTTTACATGTTGGAGTTGAGACTGGAAGAAATAATTCCTTCTTGAGAAAAATAAAAGAAGATACCTTCATTTAAAGGTGTAGTCCCCTCTAGCTATAATTTTTTTATTTTTATATTCCAGTCTTCCCTCTGTCCTCACATTGAACTTTATGAAAGTGAAACATTAGCTCATATTCTGACAAGTAAAACCCAGGCCACTGTTATGGATTGAATTGTGTCCATCAAAAACGTGCGTCAACTTGGCTAGGCAATGATTCCCAGTACTGTGTGATTGTCCACCATTTTGTCATCTGATGTGATTTTCCTATGTGTTGTAAATCCTATCTCTATGACGTTAAAGAGGCAGAATTAGAGGTAGTTATGTTAATGAGGCAAGACTCAATCTATGAGTTTAGGTTGTATCTTGAGTCAATCTCTTTTGAGATATAAAAGAGAGAAACAAACAGAGAGATGGGGGAAACTCCTACCTTCAAGACAGAAGCAGCTGGAGCATAGTGCGTCCTTTGGACCTGGAGTCTCTGCACGGAGAAGCTCCTAGACCAGGGGAAGATTGATGACAAGGACCTTCCCTCAGAGCTAACAGAGAGAGAAACCCTTCCCCTGGAGCTGGCACCCTGAATTTGGACTTCCAGCCTCCTAGACTTTGAGAGAATACATTTCTGTTTGCTAAAGCCATCCACTTGTGGTATTTCTGTTACAGCAGTACTAGGCAATTAAAACAGTCATCCTTAGAAAAGAAAGCAAAATAACCCCACCTGTCTGTGAGGACACTCGCTCAGAGGAAACTCTTGGACAGAGTTGTGATACCTTGAAGAGTCTGTACACCTGAATCTGGAAATGCCCCAAATTTGAGAAAACTTCAGAAATAGGAAGTAGGGAACACCAAAATTACATTAAAATTTTTTTTACAAATTAACCCTATGTATGAAATGGCTATTTTCTGAACAAAGAATTAGAAAAAACAATGAATTAATCATGTAGCAGGATATTTACCAAGTATTCAAAAACTCATGTGCCTACAAGGCCAAGAAGGTAATATACCAATACGTAGCTCACTCTGACTGTAACAGGAAATGTTGGATGGGTGGCTGAAATAAAGGGCAAATAAGCCACATTAGGCCTCAAATTAAAAATAAGGCCAAAAGAAAACTTTAAGACTTTTGTTTTCTTTTGGTTGCTTATTTTTGTTTTTGTTTGTTTTTGGAAAATTGGTTCCTAGCTCTGACACCAAAAGCATGAGCAACAAAAGAAAAATATATATATATATAAGTTGGACTTCATCAAAATTAAAAATGTTTGTGTACCACAGGATTTATTCTGAAACTGAAGGGACAACCTACATAATGGAAGAAAATACTTGGTAATCATATATCTGATAAGAGTTGAACATCCAAATGTATAAACAACTCCTAGAACTCAACAAGAAAAAGACAAATAATCCAATTAAAAAAAGGGCAAAGGACTTGAATAGACATTTTTCCAAAGAAGATTTACAAATGACCCATAAGTACATAAAAACATAACCTCAATAGTCATTTAAAAAAAAAAAAGTTGCTGTTGAGTCGATTCTGACCCATAGCGACCCTAAGGACAGAATAGAACTGCCACATAGGGTTTCCAAGGAGCAGCTGGTGGATTCAAACTGCTGACCTTTTGGTTAGCAGCTGTATCACTTAACCACTGTACCACCAGGGCTCCATTAGTCATTAGGGAAATGCAAATCAAAACCATAATGAGATACCACTTCACCCCACTAGGATGGAAAAAATAGAAAATTATAAATGTTGTCAAGAAGGGGGAGAAATTGGAATCCTCATGTATTGTTGGTGGGAATGTAAACTGGTGCAGCTGCTATGGAAAACAGTTTGGTGGTTTTTCAAAAGCTGAAATATAGAATTAACATGTTGTTGTTGTTAGGTGCCGTCCAGTGCGTTCCAACTCATAACAACCCTACTACAATAGAATGAAACACTGCTCGGTCCTGTGCCATTCTCACAATCACTGCTATGTTTGAGTCCATTGTTGCAGACACTGGGTCAATCCATCTCTTCTTCTCTGACCCTCTACATTACCAAGCATGGTGTCCTTCTCCAGGGGCTGGTCCCTCCTAATAAAGTGTCCAAAGTATGTGAGAAGTCTTTTCATCCTTGCTTCTAAGGAGCATTCTCGCTGTACTTCTTCCAAGATAGATTTGTTTGTTCTTCTGGCAGTTCACGGTGTATTCAATATTCTTCAAAAACAACATAATTCAAAGATAAAATTCTTTTTTGGTTTTCCTTATTCATTGTCCAGCTCTTGCATGAGTATGAGGTGATTGAAACATCATGGCTTGAGTCACAAGCACCTTAGTCATTATAGTGACATACTTTTCAACAGTTTAAAGAAGTCTTTCATAGCAGATTTGTCCAGTGCAAAGTGTTATTTGATTTCTTGACTGCTGCCTCCATGTGCGTTGATTGTGCATTTAAGTAAAATGAAATCCTTGACAGTGTCAAACATTTCTCCATTTATCATGATGTCATTTATTGGTCCAGTTGTGAGGGATTTTGTTTTCTTTATGTTAAGGTGTAACCCATACTGAAGGCTGTAGTCTTTGATCTTATTAGTAAGTGCTTAAAGTCCTCTTCACTTTCAGCAAGCAATGTTGTGTCATCTGCATATCACAGGTTGTTAATGAATTTTCCACCAATCTTGATGCTACCATTTTCTTCATATAGCACAGCTTCTCTGATTATTTTCTCAGCATAGAGATTTAATAAGTATGGTGAAAGGATACAGTCCTGACACACACCTTTCCTCATCTTAAACCACACAGTATCCCCTTGTTCTGTTTGAACGACTGCCTCTTGGTGTATGTACATGTTCCTCGTAAGCACAGTTAAGTGTTCTGAAATTCCCATTCTTTGCAATGTGATCCATAATTTGTCATGATCCACACAGTCGAACACCTTTGCATAGTCAGTTACACACAGGTAAATATCTTTCTGGTATTCTCTGCTTTCAGCCAAGATCCCTTTGACATCATCAATGAGATCCCTCTTTTCATGTGCTTTTCTGAATTCGGTTTGAATTTCTGGCCTTTTCTTGTTGATGTACTATTACAACAGCTTTTGAAAGATCTTCAGCAAAATTTTA
>NW_004444144.1:4222573-4231950 GCF_000243295.1 Trichechus manatus latirostris
TTTTAGTGCCTTCCAACCTGAGGGGATCATCTTCTGGCACTATACCAGAAAATGTTCAGCTGCTATTCATAAAGTTTTCACTGGCTAATTTTTTCAGAAGTAGATCAACAGGTCCTCCTTCCTAGTCTGTCTTAGTCTGGCAGCTCAGCTGAAAACCTTTCCACCATGGCTCTCATCACTGGTATTTTAAATATCAGTGGCATAGCTTCCAGCATCATAGCAACGAGCAAGCCACCACAGTAGGACAGACTGACAGAGGTGACAAATTAACATACTCGTTGCTGTTGAGTCGATTCCGGCTCATAGCAAGTATATAGGACAGAGTAGAATTGCACCATAGGGTTTACAAGGAAGAGTTAGTGGATTCAAACTGATGACCTTTTGGTTAACCATCAAGCTCTTAACCATTGCACCACCAGGGTTCCCTCTGTTAGATATATATCCAAAAGACTTGAAAGTAGGGACTTGAGCAGATACTTGCCAACCAATGTTCATTGCAGCACTATTCACAATAGCCTAATGATAAAAACAAGAGTTTATCAAAAGAAGTATGGATAAACAAAATGTGGTGTATATATATATACATATATATACATATATAAAATGAGGAGCACTGGTGGTAAAGTGGTTATGAGCTTGCCTGCTAACCAAAAGGCTGGCAGTTCGAATACACCTACCACTACTTGGAAACCCTTCAGGGCAGTTCTACTCTGAAGCACTATTCAGTCATAAAGAGAAATAAAGTCCTGATGATGATATGGATGAACCTTGAAAACATTGTGCTGGATGGAATGTCAGACATAAAGGGACAAATATTGCATGATTCCACTTATATAAAATATTTAGAATAGGAAAATACACAGAGATAAAAGTTTATTAGTTAAGAGGGTTTGAGGTGAGAGTGGGATGAGAGGTTATTGCTTAAAGGTTACTGAATTTCTTTCTGCTGAGGGTGACGAAAATCTTTTGGAGAGGGGTAGTGCTGATGGTTGCACATCATCATCTGAATGTCACTGGATTACACACTTAAAAATGGTTAAAATAACAAAACTTTATATATATACATATATTTATCACAATAAAATTTGAAAAAGGGAACAGCTTACATAAAAATTGAGAAAAAAAAATCCAAAAAGTATCTGTGGACTTTATGCAGGATGATTACTATTAGTTTTTTACATTTCTTCGGTATGTGGATGATTCATTTATTGGGTTCCTACTATGTTCAAGCTCAATAAAATGTAATATTTCAGATGGAAAAATAGGAAACTATCCATGACAAGATATTTTCAGGAAGAAGTAGATTTTTCTCTTAGACTGCATATACCGGAATTTGCAACTGAGCTATTGCTAATACATGTTGGCAAGAAGATTAAATGGAATATCATCCTAAAGTATCTGCCTGTGGGTCTGACCAACTTTGAGAGTTTCTATTGTTAACTTACTGTCAGATTCTTCAATATCTCCTGGAGGAACTCAATGCAGGTGCCATGAGCAAGAAAGAAATTCTAAAAAAGAAAAGATTAGATAATATAATAATGATGATTAACATACTTACTTTGTTTGACCTGGTAATTTGACTTTTAAATTTATTCTTATGAGATAATATAAAATGAAAAACAAAATTTATGCAAAGATGTTTCTTGTCTATAACATAAAAAGGATATTCACAAACAAAAATAATCTTATTATAAGTAGATAAAGCTATGAAATATTAAGATGATTATATATAATTTATTGATGACATTAAAATGATGTTTGCAGAGAAACAATAACAGAAAAATACATAAGTACAAAATTAAAAAATGAAAATATATTTGTGGCAATCTAAAACAGATGCATAAAAAAGGAAAAAATATCAAAGTTTAAATGATATTATTTCTGAGTTCAGTGGTGCATTTTATTCTCTTGTCTGTGTTGTCTATCATGAATACACAGTATCTCCACGATCTGGGAAAAAAAAAAAAAAACACAAGATTTAATACCAGTTTTGGCATATTTTCTCAAAATGGTGTATAATTCCAAGGTATTTCTTATACTACATTTTTACATTTGGAAAATTAACAAAATTACATCATTAACTCATTGGAATTCCACTTCATTAAAATAAAAACATAATAGTTATTTGTATGACTGTCATCTAGAGAAAAGTCACCATCTTGAAATCAGAAACTATGGCTGGCACAGCCATAGAACTCCCCAATGGCAGACAGTGAGAGGTAACTGAAAACTACAAATGCCACCCTTGATGAAGCTGGAATGGAAGAGTAGAGGGAGACGGTCTGCTTCTCTAACCTGGAGGCTGTCCCCAGACATGCTGTCTGGGGAGCATTTCTGCTTCTTGTGCACTGTAGCCCTGTCTCCATGTGGTCAGGGAGTCAGTTCAGTGACCAAGGAGTGACACTATGGGAGAGGAAAACAGAGAAGCAAGCCTGTATGTGAGAAGTCACAAATCCATACCTCAGCAAAGCAACAATGCAACTAACCTGAGGGAAAAACCAATCCAGCATACTTTCAAGAGAAGAGGACTCAGTGAGGAAAAGTAGAATTGATGAAACTTAATGGCTTCTGTACTAGGGAAGAAGACAATCAGGGGCAGATATCCCAATAATTCTCCTCATAGAGGAATTGTGCTTTCCCTGGTGTGTTTCCCAGTCCCCTTAATCTTCCACTACTGTAAGATCATCCCAGGAAATTCCCTCCAGTGCACTTGCCCCTTAATCTCAGGGAAGTTTCACACAATGCAGACAGAGTCCACAGTTGCAAGGCCAGCCAAATGCCACTCTCTTCCTTGACGATGCCTTCTAATAAAATTTACAATTTACGTTCTAATAAAAACTGCGCCCATCTCACTCTCATCAACTCTTAGCTTTTCAAATGACTTATACATATCCAGAGTATGATGATTTTGTAAGTCCAGCTTCCATGCTGTTGCTATTGTCAGTTGCCTTTGAGTTTGCTGTGACTCATGGCAACCTTACGTATAACAGAACAAAATGTTGCCCAGTCCTGTGCCATCTTCTGCTGTTTGATATGTTTGAGCCATTTATTGTGGCTATTGGGTGAATCCATCTCATCGAGGGTTTCCCTTATTTTTGCTGACTCTCTTCTTTACCAAACATGATGTTCTTTTCTAAGGGTTGGTTTTTCCTGATAATGTGTTCAAAGTAACCAAGATGAAGTTTCACCTTCCTTGCTTCTGAGGAACATTCTGGTTATATTTCTTCTAAGACTGACTTGTTTGTTTTTCTGGCAATTCATAGTATGTTCAATATTTTCACCATCACCACAATTAAAATCAAACGTCTGTTGTTTTGAGTCAAATCTGCCACTAACAGGTGTGTGACATTGGAAAAAACACCTCTCTTTTAGACTAGGTGCTCTCATCAGTAAAATGAGAATGTTACATCTACTATTATTAATATTGTTTCTAGCTCTTATAGCCTCTGAAATGCTTTTACTTAAACAATGATGACAATAATAGCTCCGAAACTTAAAGTATAATATTTTTACATGATTGATTCCATGCTATTATGTAAATTTTTTTCTTAAAATATCAAATTTTTGGAGATTTTAATATTTCACTATGTCCTTTTTATAAAATTAAGTTTAAAAATTCCCTCGTTAGGTTCCAAAGTCCTTTCAGGAAATGATATCAAAATTATTAGAACCCTTACTAGCACTGTTATTATGAATATCAGTAACACCCTCGTGGTTTAATTTAAAGGCACTTATTGAAAAATCAATAATACAGCTCCAAATAGACTTACAAAGGTATTTCTTATCCAGCTGGATTTAGAGTACGATATCTAGTCGTTTTGAACTTAAATTTTCCATCTTGGTAATAAGCATTGTTGTATGTTTTTGAACATGGCTAAGAATCAATAAGATTATTTCAAAAATTCTGAGTAGGTCTTCTTCTTTTTGGGTAGAAATTTTCATGTAATCTCTAGCTTTCTTAGAGATTTAGAAGGCAAAAGGATTTCTGACCCAACCACATGCCCATTGAAAAATTTCCCAGCTGTTAGCCTTGTGTTTCAGAAAAAAGGATTTCACACAACAAAACTGTGTCTCTATCACAGTCTAATACATATTTTTAAAAGGAAATCCATACCAAGATAAACCAAACACAATACACACAAATTGTCCAGTTTCAGCCTAAATTCAATACAGTGATTCCACAATTTTATTTTTCAACATAAGGGGAGACTTTCACATGAATATGTTTGAAACTACTCAATCCTAAATTTTCTTTTGATCCAATTATCAGTATTAGCTATCTATTTTGCTTCTAGGAGTCTCTCTAATCAACTAGAATAGAGATTTGCAGGAAATTAGGGAAAATGTCAAAGACAGTTGAGGTGCAAATATTTGGCTTCTGAGTTAGTTTTACTGCTAAGAAATCGAATGCCAAAACCAGGTTCCTGTTGGTTAAGAGTATGAAGAAATGGACAGGTAACATCTGTTATTTGTTTGATTTGGAGCAAGAATGGACCAGGCAGACAGACTAATATAAAGACAATGTATTTATAAAGAGTCTGCCATATGCCAGGAATTGTATTTTACCCTTATCTCATGTGATCCTGTTCAACAACTTTGCAAATTAATATTGTCATAATTACTTTTATAGATAGAAAATGAGATCCAGATAATCTAAGTAGCTTTAGTTCAAGTTCCACATTGTAAGCAATATGGGCATTATTCAAAGCCATAATTACAATATTCTGAAGCACACACATTTTCATACAGTGAAACTTGCGTAAGTCAGAGCCTGTGTAAGACAGAAACTTGTTAGAGAAGAAAAACTCAAATATTTTCCACTAAAACAAGTGATAGAAAAATAGTAAGACTGCAGCCTGTCAAACGCAGAAAACTCGCAAGACCCAGAAAAACAAGGCAGTCCCATCAAGTCCTGGCTCTCATAGGTTTCACTACAATATCATTCTGCCTCTCGTTGTTTGCTCTTAGATGCATACAATCCACCTCTACTAAAATAGACAGTAGTCAGATCCATCAGGTTCACACTGAAATCATCTACACCTAGAGGGGGTGGATTTACCCCCATCTGCTGTAAATCTCCTTTATAAACAGGAGACTATGTGGATGATAACCAATAATCATGACAGTGTTCTTGTATTTTTCTGTAGTTACCTTTTATTCCTTTCTACTTGTACCACCCAGCTTACTCACATTTTGGATATTTTCAACACCAGAAACTGTACCCCTGATAATCTTAATATCTCACTGTGACCACCATTTCTTTTTCTTCTTTGCTGCTTGCTCAAAAAGGCTCAGGAGGAGATTTTGTGTGTGTGTGTGTGTGTGTGTGTGTGTGTGTGTCTGCATGCCTTAACAACCTCAATGAGACAGCCAATCGATTGATGCCTTTGATTTCTCTGTTCATAATGTCTACCCCAATACAGAGGAAGGAAATGGAGACGTAAACACAGAACAAATGATAAGTGAACTTGAAATATCTGATGTGATTTTAGTACCTTGTGGTCCGTAAAGGCCTCAGCTGTCTTTTCATTGACAGAAAAGTTACAGCTTTCGGTAAACATTTTGTGTCTTAATTTTCTTTCCAATTAAACTCCTTTACTCTTGGATTCTTAAAGTAGAAGACATTTATAAGGTTAAAATTGTTGGATTAATTAACATATTAGAGGCCTTTCTTTCTTCCTCTTTTCCTCACAGTTTGACATTACCGACAAAGACTAAAAAAAAAAAGCTTTAGCTGTGACCTTTCTCAAGTACATTGTCAACCCTATCTTCCAAGCTGCCTCTGAATGGATTAAAACTGCCAACTTTTCAGTTAGCCACTGAGCACTTAACCACTGCACCACCAGGCTCCTTCAGAAATTGTGTAGAATGTGCTAAATCAAAACAAAAAAGAAAACCAAGAGAAAAGAAGATAGAACACAAGAAATTGTGATGTTAAAACATGGATGCAATGAAAGAATTCCTAAAAAGATAGCTGTTTGAAAGACATAGAAAATCTGCTTATATTTTACCATTCACTAAGCAACATAATTTAAAAGTTGGATTATGTTACTGGTATTAAAAATAAGACATATTTATTTTTTCCGTAGACAATTAAAAAACTAAAAAAAAATTAACTGTTGGGGGAAAAAGCTGTCTATGAAAACCTATTGCCAAGGCGATTTGTACTCATAGCAACACTACAGGACAGAGTAGAACTGCCCCATAAGGTCCCCAAGGCTGTAATCCTAACAGAGGCAGTTTTCCACATCTTTCTCCCATGGAGCAGCTGGTGAGTTTGAACCTCTGACCTTTCAGTTAACAGCAGCTCTTAACCACTGCACCACCAGGGCTCCTTACAATGAAAAAAATGGTAAAGTGTATAGTAGAATTGACTGTGACATGATTTTTGAAAAGCTAATGTAATGTTTGAAAATATTTGATCTCATGACATAGATTTAGAGACTGGATTTCAGTTTTTATTTTTTTTTTAATTTTTTTTATTGTACTTTAGATGAAGGTTTACAGAACAAATAGTTTATCATTAAACAGTCAGTACACATTGTTTTATGACATTGGTTAACAACCCCAAGACATGTCAACACTCTCCCTTCTTGACCTTGAGGACTTTTTTTTTGGTGAAAATATACGTAGCCAAAGTTACACCCTTCCAAGAGTTTCTACAGGTACAATTCAGTGACACTGATTACCTTCTTCCAGTCGTGCTGCTATTCTCACTACCCTTTTCCAAATTGTTTCATCACCATTATCTTCAATTCACTGCTTCCTAGGCTTCCCATCAAACCTTTTGAGTTGCAGTTGTCAATTTGATCTCACATAGATAATTTTTTTTTTTGTACCTTAGATGAAGGTTTACAGAACAAATAGTTTCTCATTAAAAAGTTGGTACACATATTGCCTTATGCCAATGGTTAACAACCCCACAACTTGTCAACACTGACCCTTCTCAACCTTGGATTCCCTATCACCAGCTTTCCTGTCCCCTTCTGCCTTCTAGTCCTTGTCCCTGGACTGCTGTGCCTCATGAGTCCCATTTTGTTTTATGAGGCTGTCCAATCCCTGGCTGAACGGTGAACCTCGGGAGCGACTTCACCACTGAGCTAAAAGGGTGTCTAGGGGCCATACTCTCAGGGTTTCGCCAGTCTCTGTCAGGCCAATAAATCTGGTCTTTTTTTGTGAGTTAGAGTTTTGTTCTACTTCCTTCTCCAGCTCTGTCCAGGACCCTCTATTGTGATCCCGGTCAGAGCAATCAGTGGTGGTAGCCAGGCACCCTCTAGCTGTACTAGACTCAGACTGGTGGAGGCCATGGTAGCTGTGGTCCATTAGTCCTTTGGACTAATCTTTTCCTTGTATCTTGTTTTCTTCATTCTCCCTTGCTCCCAAAGGGGTGAGACCAGTGGAGTATCTTAGATGGCCGCTCACAGGCTTTTAAGACCCCAGATGCTACTCACCAAGGTAGAAGTAGAACATTGTCTTTATAAACTGTGTTATGCCAATTGAGCTAGATGTTCCCCAAGATGGATTTTAGTTTTTAATTTACATTTCCAACAACCTGTTTGGTTCTAAATTTAAGAGGTGCATACTCATACATTTTGACCTTATTAAGTTTTTTAGAAACAACCTATAGACAAAACAAGGATTGAGTTATAGTTGCGTAACCTGATGAGATAAAAGCAATGTGAAATTGGAGACTAGAGAAGAAGGTTGAGTTGATGGATAGGGTAGTGTAAGGACTCTAATCCCTTCATCTTAAATAATAGCTCAAATTGAAAAAACATACATGTAGATTTAAGTATATTATTCAAATATTTAAGTACATTTAGAACCATAAATAATGTATATGGAGATTTAAGTATATTATTTATGGCTCTAAATGTACCCAGCAGAAGAATTAATAATATAACTAACAAAATAGTTTTGGGCAAATCAATAAATACTTTGGTGGAATTAATACAATCAACCAACAGCGATATCAGTACAATATTTGTATTTATACTTTTAGTCAACAGAAGAACTAATACAAGAAATGATGCTCATCTCTTGGATGTAGGACAGAGTCATAATGAGGGAAGATATATTTTCTTTAATATCTTTATGGGTTAATTATCTAACAGGTGCACTTATTACCCTAAGGTGAATTGAACTAATGTATACACGAATATACATGTAAATTAGTAAAATGGATATATGTTTGAATATATGATCAATTAATTCAATGAATTAAAAAATGAATAAGTTTTAAAGACTCTCTTCCAAACCCTGAGGCTTTGAATTTGTGGACTCAGAGGGCAGTTGTTCTGGTTACAGATCTTCTATGTCTCTCTTATTATAGAAAGAACTCCCAGAATAACCTGTATTTGAATCTCACTTACGTCACATATTAGTTATACGACCATTTGCAAATTATCAACCTGATGAAGGGTCAATCATCTAATCTTTGAAACTGACATAATGGCCCTAACCTCGCTGAGCTACTATCAGGATTCAATGAGATAATATACAAGGTAAAAGGTCTAGCACAATGTCAGACACATTGTAAGAACTCAACAAATGTGTATACGTTGTTGTGGCTAAAGATAGCAGACCTCATATTCAAAATATTTAATAACAGTAACCCAGAGGGCCAACCACACAGAATACATGTAGGCTCTTTCACTGTACTAATGCACTGGCTCCGTATCAGCCTGGATATTAAATTCTAGTCAACTTTACAAAGATAATCTGAAGTCTTTTAATGAAGTTTTATCATATTACCACTTCAGAGAAGCTTTATTTTTTAAATTCCTTACTGTAGTATAATGCACCTACAGAACAATTTCACATTTCACAGACGAGAGCAGAGATTTACAAACTATGGGGCCAGATCTGCCCCATTGCCTGTTTCTATATTGCTCAAAAGCAGAACGGTTTTACATTTTTAAATAGTTACTTTTAAAAAGCTGAAGTACCTACGTAATACCCTTAATTTTGCCTCTTGTCTGTATTTACCATCTAGTTAAGAAAAAGTTTGTCATCCCCTGTTTCAGAGACTAGATGCCTTTTAAAAGAGAAAATAAAAAAGAAGATTATAAACAACAATAATAACAAAGGCTTTTTTGCTACCAATGATATGGCATTTCATAAATTGAGTATGTGGATTAAATGACAAAATATATGACAACTTGGCATAGAACTTCACACGTAATAGTGGATTCAATAATATTATTTTCATTATCATCATTTTTCTTATTTCAGATGCATACCAAGGAAGGAAGGTGTTTGGGGTTAGTGTGATATTCCCAATACACCTCAGATCAAACGAATATGACTCCATTTATACAGAATACATGCATAATGTGCTTCCCATGGATTTGGCTATGGAAAGATCTTACTAAATT
>NW_004444144.1:4232722-4233829 GCF_000243295.1 Trichechus manatus latirostris
TGGTTCTTCCAAATCCTTTGGAACATCTACTAAGAAGCTATTCAGAATAGTCATTTTGGAGGTGGTAGAAAGGGAGAAAGAATTCATTTAAAATAGCTGTAGTCAAAGTTCAATCCATAGAACAACAAATACCACCATTTCCAAGTCCTACTGGAGAGTTTGTTTAAAGGTCAGCAGAGCAGCCCCACTATGGGAGTAAGGATTGGGAGGCATAAGGCATGGGCATCAGGAGATTCTCTGTCAAGATTAGGTTGTTGGCATGAAATTGGCAACTTCCACAGAGAGCTGGTAGTCACAGCAGCAATGAATGAAACATAAGACAGGCTGAGAGCATTCAAGCCAACACATAAAATATGGCTCATGCAACAAATTCAATAAATACAAACGTTAGATAGAAAGAATTGTTTTCAAACTCTCCCATATTTTTAGAAAAATAATAATTAAATTCTAATATATCTAAACTAATGAGATATAGTATTAGTAAGTCTAGTATATAAGAAAAATAATGATGAAATACTGAAATACAATTAATTGATTAATCAGATAATTGTTATTTTAATCAGACTTCCAGTTCTAACTACTTCCTTTATCTTCTTACCGTGTTTGGCATAAAGTTGTAATGAACCATGTGGTATGTTTTTGAAGATTTAAATTCCCAGAGTTGCTTCCCCAAGGGAAGATAGAGAAGTAAGTTTCATCTTTTCACAAGTTACAAAAGAACTAATAGAAATTTTGACTGGTTATGTGATGGATGAACTCTATCCTCCTAGAGTCCACAGTATCACTTTCTTCTATTTGTTTCTGAAGTGTGTTTGATTGCCACTTCAATGCCCCAACTCTATTTGTACCATCCTTTGTACTTGCTTTCTCTCAAGTGACTGCAGAAATGGAAGCAGCTGGTATTTCCAATTCCGACAACCGCTGTTAAGCACTAACCTCAGGTTCAGATGGCAAATCTGTCACTGGTTGCTATCTTTCTGGAAAATGCTATGTCATTCCTTCTGCTGCTTTTTAAATTGCTGAACGCTTATTTTCATCTCCTCCTGTGAGAAAATATTTAAACAGAGAATTAATTGAAGCTAGAAGGAAGGGCATTTATTTTACTGA
>NW_004444144.1:4234222-4235113 GCF_000243295.1 Trichechus manatus latirostris
TTTAGCTAGATGCAAAGACAAGGGGCCTAATACTCTTTTCTCTAAGGAGAACCCTGGTTCTCGAACCTATATTGTTTGTGTTTATTCCTTAGCAACAGAACACAGCAATTTTGTTGGGAACTCAGAAGTCCCAGATCAAAACCTACAAACACACTAACAACAACAAAAGAAAAACGCTACATTTTCTAAATTCTTTGCATACAGGCAAGATATAATTGCAGATTAGATATACGTCCAACAAACATGATATAAGCAAAAATGACTGAATGAGGTTGCTGTTATCTTTCCCAGCATATATACACAGTTATAGATATGCAACTGGGTATGGATACAGATATAGATATATATATAAATGAATAGGGAATTTAAGTAACCCACACATAACATGCAACATACAAGGATGGAAGCTGGAACATATGAATAATGTAGGAGGGAGAAAACTCATACCATGAACTAAATGCAAACATGATCAAGGGTGTGAAGTCAAAGAACTGTAGAAAAAATAGGAGAAAGAGATAGAAGCAAACGCCTTCTTATCCCCTCACTAAGAAGGCATTAACTACTCCCTACCTCATGCCCAAGAAAAGATGAAGATTACTTATTTACCTTCTTAACAAAAGCCACATAAAATACTATGTTAATTTATGATGAGTGTGTATGTGTGTGTGCCCATGCACATACACACACAGGAATCTTGATAATTAAGCAGAATAAGGTATCGTTTGCCTGGTACGATTCGGGTATTTTTGAAAGTGTCATCAGCCTCAGACATCTCCCCAATGGGAACTTTATAATACTTATCTTTTTTTAATTAAAGAAAAATATCGTTGACTTAATGCATTGTGATTTGTTTATATTCCAAAAACATATACTTATGTGGTGCATTATACT
>NW_004444144.1:4255693-4256816 GCF_000243295.1 Trichechus manatus latirostris
ACCTCTGTGCCACCAGGGCCCCTATACAGAGTAAAGTTGTATATAAATATATACAGTATAAAAATTAAATATATGTTGAATAAAGTGGTATAGAGCAGGAGACCAATTCTTAGGCAAATACTACATTTGATTTGATTTAAACAGAAACTACAGTCTTCTTAACTCATAAAGAATTAAACTTTACTTTTTAATCCAGATATTTCAGAGGGTCATACTGTTTAAAACTAGGCTTTCTTTTATACCAAAGGGAGTATCTTTAATTTTATATATTAGGTAAAGACAATTAATTGATTATAGATTAATGAAAGGTTTTCTCTTTTGATTTTGAATTTGCAAAAGTAGAATACAAGTGCTTCTAGCAAAGAGATATTGCAGTGAGATTCAACAAACAAAAGCAAAAATTTTGAGATGAACTGATAAGTTTGTTTTTCCCTTCTGAACAGATGTGGGGAGTAAATGCAGGTGATATTCTGTGTTGGTATAAAAATGACTAACAATTATGTATAGCAAAAACCAAATATAAATTTTTACATTAACTTAAACAACTATGCCCATAAATTTAACAATGTTGTGGAGATACATGAATATTAAGAAACTGTCTGACTTGGCTTACAATACATAACAAAAGAGAAAAGATATCAATTATGATGCACAATATAGGCAGACAACTCCCCAGAAGTTTGATAAAATAATTATAAGGTCAAATTTTTATTGAAACATTCAATTAACTCTGAATTAATACTTGAAAAACAAACATCAGATTTTTAAAATATTTTTGAAAACAATAACTCCAGTGTGAGTACAGACTATGCGATGCCATTTATTTGATTTTTTGAAGACAAGCAACAGTTTGACACATGTTCTGTTTTCTTGATGAAAATTGAAGGAAACAATGTGGATGAAACACGTAGCAGCTAGTCATAAAATATAGCGCTTCCAGAATGACCCAATGATAAAACATCACAGCTTGCTGGGGAAAACCACATGGGTCCCAGGAGACCTGAGAAAATATACTTGTCAAAGTAACAGGTGAAGACAATGATTTATCTCTTATATTTGTGACATTCTTGTTGCTGTATCCCAGATCACAAGGTTGATCAGGAAACACACACACACACACACA
>NW_004444144.1:4258436-4260864 GCF_000243295.1 Trichechus manatus latirostris
TAGATTGCTCATCTATTTTATTTTCAGGAGCACCATAATCAATTGTTTTTGTTAGGTGCTGTTGAATCAGTTCCATCTCATAGCAACACTATGTACAACAGAACGAAACACTGCTTGGTCCTGTGCCATCCTCACGATCACTGTTATGCTTGAGTCCATTGCAATTTGTCATTGCAAGGAGCCCTGCAGGTCAAAACATCCTCACTCCTGCTGCCTATTACAGTAATCAGACTCATCTGGTCTCTGGAGGTTCATAGCTAGCATTTAGCCTGTGTCACTGAGTTGTTATTGTTAGCTGCCTTCAAGTTGGCCCCCAACTCATGGGGACCCCACGCACAATGGACTGAAACACTGCCCAGTCCTATGCCATCCCCATGATCAGCTGTGAATCAGACATTTGTGATCTGTAGGGTTTTTTAATGACTGATTTTTGGGAATAGATTGCCAGGCCTTTTTTCATAGTCTTTCTTAGTCTGGAAGCCCTACTGAAATCTATTCAGCATCATAACGCACAAGCTTCCACTGACAGACAGAGGATGGCTGCACATGAGGTGCATTGATGGAATCCAGATCTCCTGCTGGAATGAGGGTGAGAATTCTATCACTGAACCACCTGCAGTTTTCTCTGTCACTGCAACATATCATTAACCTCACTGAAGTCAAGGAGCCAGTCTCAATGATGGCACATCTCACCATCATCCCCAACTTACAGAGGTCAGCCATCAAAGATGTCTTTGAAGATGTTGATGGCCCTCCCCGTCCTAATGTTTTTCTGGAGGCCTTAGTGAAGAGTGTCCAGTGAAATCTCTCAAAGAATATAGCACATGTGTGTGTTGGGAGGGAGGTGTTGGAAGATTCATACATGAAAGCTCCATACTATCATTGCTATTTCCCTAAACCTTTGGATTTAATCCAGCATGTTAGCTAGGAAATATCTGATATTTCAGTCTTGTTGAAAATAGGCCATTATTGAGTCTGATTTTCAATTAACCAAACCAACTATTTGAAATGTTTCCTCCTGTGTGAGATAAAATAACAATTCCAGAATCTCTGATAAGCACACACATATTGATAAATTCACAAAGATCTAATAAAATATTCCATCCTCTTTGGATGAATATGCTTAGTATTCATTTCTACACATGTTCCCTAGAATTTTAAGGAAATTAATTAACAAAATCTTGCAATTTGGGGGAGTATATTTCAGTCCAGATCAGACTTGACATTTATCCTTCTGAAATATGTTAAGACCTCAGTGTAATTACTGTCTATCCATTACCCATTGCCGGCGAACCAATCCTGACTCCTAGCAATCCCATAGGACAGAGTAAAACTACCCCATAGGATTTCCAAGGCTGTAATCTTTATGGAAGTTGAATACCACATCATTCTGTAGTGGAATGGCTGGTGGGTTCGAACTTCTGACCTTTCAGTTAGCAGCCAAGCGCCTAACCACTTCCCTATGAGGGCCTCTAATTACAGTCAAGGAACAATAAAGAGTGGTCAGAGCGGGTTCTGAGAAGAACGGATATCATTTTGTAGTACACTTAGGTGATAGTATATCGTGGTCATCAAACTGGGATACCCTTAGATATGAGAGTATAGGCTGCTATAGTGGCAAGGATAACTCAATGAAACTCATGAATTCAATATTCTCAACTTTGTCTGAGTATACACAGATACCCCTGTCTTAAGCTTCTGGATCTCACTCCTTCCTAAAATATGCCCTGACTTTCACAATAAATTTGAAAAGATTGTGAATTCAACCTCCATTAAAATTATACAACCAACAAAATTATTTTTGGGACTTATTTTTAGTTAAATTGATTCTGCTATTAGAAGAACTGAGATTACTTTATCATCCTATGGAAAATGTCAAGGTTTTTGGCCATGATTTGAACTGAGAGTTTGAAGCCCTGAGCTTGACATTTCTTTCCTTCTTTCATCTCTCTATTGCACTCAGAAATAACCAACTGACTCCCTATCCTTGCAGTCTTTATTATTGTCATGAAAGAAAAGTATAGAAGTCACTTGATCCCCCGACATACTTGCTTTTATTATTATTATTATTATTGAGCTTTAGAAGAAAGTTCACAGAACAACCTATCTTCTCATTAAACAGTACATATACTGTTTTATGGCATTGGTTAACAACCCCATGACATGTCAGTACTCACCCTTCTTGACCTTGGGTTCCCTATTACCAGGTTTCCAATCCCATCCTGCTTTCTAGTGCTTGCCTTGGGGCTGTTTGTGCTCCTTTATTTTGATTTTATCCTATAGGTCTGTCTAATCGTTGGCTGAAAGGTGAACCTCTGGAGTGACTTTATTACTGGGCTGAAAGGGTGTCCGGGGGCCATACTCTCAGGATTTCTCCAGCTTCTGTCAGGCCAGTAAGTCTGGTCTTTTTTTGTAAGTTAGAATTTTG
>NW_004444144.1:4262056-4265664 GCF_000243295.1 Trichechus manatus latirostris
TTGTCTTTTTGTGGTAGAGGTGCTGGATTTTCCCATAGATTTTAGAGATTAGACCTTTGTCAAATTTGTAATAGCCAAAATTTTTTTCCCAGACTGTAGGTTCTCTTTTGGTGAAGTCTTTTGATGAGAATAAACATTTGATTTTTAGAAGATCCCAGTTATCTAGCTTATCTTCTGAAGTTCAAATGTTGTTAGTTATGGTTTGTATCTTGTTAATGCCATGTATTAGGGTCTCTAGCATTGATCCTATTTTTTCTTCTATGATCTTTATAGTTTTTGGTTTTAGACTTAGGTCTTTTGATTCATTTTGAGTTAGTCTTTGTGTATGGTGTGAAGTATGGGTGCTGTTTCATTTTTTTGCAGATGGACATCCAATTTTGCCAGCACCATTTGTTAAAATGACTATCATTTCCACATCTGATGAACTTTGGGCCCTTCTCAAAGATCAAGTGACCATAGGTGGATGGATTTACTTCTGGGTTCTCAATTCTGTTCCACTGGCCAACGTATCTGTCATTGTACCAGTACCAGGCTGTTTTGACTACCAGAGCTGTGTAGTAGTTTCTGAGGTCAGGTAGTGCAACTCTTCCTACTTTATTCTTCCTCTTCAATAATGCTTTACTTCTCTGGGGCCTCTTTCCTTTAAAGTTAATTATTATTTTTTTCCATCTCTTTAAAAAATGTTGTTGGCTATTGGATCGAGATTACATTGTATTTATAGCTTGTGTTGGGTAGAATTGTCATTTTCACAATGTTGAGTTTACCTATCCATGAGCATGGGATGTTTTTCCATTTATGTAGATCTCTTTTGGTTTCTTGCAGTATTTTTTTGTAGTTATCTTTGTATAGTTCTTTTACATCCCTGGTTAGATTTATTCCTAAGTATTTTATTTTTTTAGGGGCTGTTATAAATGATACTGCTTTCTTGATTTCCTTTTCGTTGTTCTCTTTGTTGGTTTATAGGAATCCAACTGATTTTTAGGTGTTTATCTTGTATCCTGCTACTCTGCTGAATCTTTCTATTAGTTTTAGTAGTTTTCTCATGGAGTCTTTTGCGTTTTCCATATATAGTATCATATCATCTGCATATAGGGACAGTTTTACTTCTTCATTATGAATTTGAATGTCTTTTATTTCTTTTCCTTGCCTTATTGCTCTAGCTAGGACTTCAAGCACAATGTTAAATAGGAGTGATGATAAAGGACATCCTTGTCTCATTCTTGTTCTCAAAGAGAATTTTTTCGGCTCCTCTGCATTGAGAATGATGTTGGCAGTTGGTTTTGCATAGATGCCCTTTATTATGTTGAAGAATTTCCTTTCTATACCTATTTTATTGAGTTATCAGGAATTCATGTTGGCCTTTGTTGAATGCCTTTTCTGTGCCCATTGAGATGATCATGTGATTTTTTCCTTTATTTTATTAATGTTGATTGATTTTCTAATGTTTAACCATCCTTGCTTGCCTGGTATGAATCCTACTTGGCTGTGGTGTATTATTTTTTTTTAATATGATGCAGAATTCTATTGGCTAGAATTTTGTTGAGAATTTTTGCATCTATAATCATGAGAGATATTTGTCTGTAATTTTCTTTTTTTGTGGTGTCTTTGCCTGGTTTTGGTATCAAAGTTATGTTGGCTTCATAGAATGAATTTGGAAGTATCCCCTCCTTTTCTATGTTCAGAAATAATTTGAGTAATACTAGTGTAAGTTTTTCTCTAAATGTTTGGTAGAATTCTTCAGTGAAGCCATCTGGGTCAGGGCATTTTTTTGTTGGGAGTTGTTTTTTTTTTTTTTTTAATTACCTTTTCAATCTCTTCTCTTGTTATGGGTCTGTTCAGATTTTCAACATCACTTTGTGTTACTGTTAAAGTTTGTTTTATGTATTTTGAAGCCCCGTCATTGGGTGCCTAGATGTTTATTATAGTTATGTCTTCATGCTGGATTGTCCCTTTAATCATGATGTAGTGCTCTTCTTTGTCTTTTATGGTGGATTTTGTTTTAAAGTCTATTTTGTCTGAGATTAGTATTGTCACGCCTGCTCTTTTCTGGTGGCTGTTTGCTTGATATATTTTTTCTCCATCTTTTGATTTTTAATAAATTTACGTCTTTGTTTCTAAAGTGTGTCTCTTGTAGGCAGCATATTGATGGATCTTGTTTTTTTATCCATTCTGTCACTCTCTGTCTCTTTATGGGTGCATTTAGGTCATTTACATTCAGTGCATTTATTGACAGGTGTGAGTTTATTGTTGTCATTTTTTTAGTGCTTTTTTTTTTTTTGTGGTACTGACTATTTCTTTCTTCCTCTTACTCTCCTGTGCTGAATTCCTTTTGTTTGTGGATTTTTTTTTCATTTCTTTTGTTTTTGTAGATTTTGTTTTTACTGAGACTTTATGTTTTTTCTTTTTTATTTTGTTGAGTAGGTTTGTTAACTGTCTTTGTGGTTACCTTGAAATTTACCCTCATCTTCCTACATTTGCATCCATTTATTAATACTTGGTATCGCCTTGCCTTCCTCTTCATTAGAAAGTTCAATACCTATACCATTTATTCCCTCTTTTATTGTTCTGACATTGTTGTCATTTGCAGATTAACCTCTTTGGTTCCCTGTTGTAAATTTTTTGGTTTTGAATAGTCCTTGAGAATTCATTTCCTTGGTTGGTATCTGGCCAGTGCAATCTTGTGTCCTAGACTCAGGCTGTCATCTGATATTTATTCTCAAACTGAAGGATTCCCTTTAATAGTTCTTGTAAGTTTGGTTTGTTTTTTACATATTCCTTTAAGTCTATTTATCTGGAAATATCCTAATTTCACCATCACATTTGAGCAAGAGTTTTGCAGGATATAGTATTCTTGGTTGGCAATTTTTTTCTTTCATGGTTTTGTATATGTAATCCCACTGCCTTCTTGACTGCATGGTTTCTGCTGAGTAGTCAGAGCTTAGTCTTATTTTTTCCCCTCTGTATGTGACTTTTCATTTTTCACAAGCTGCTCTCAGGATTCTTTCTTTGTCTTTGGTTTTAGTGAGTGTGATTATGCTATGCCTTGGTGATTTTCCTTTGGGGTTTATCCTACAGGGGGTTTGTTGAGCTTCTTGGATGGTCAGCTTTTCATTTTTCATGATATTACAGAAGTTTTCTGTCAGCAATTCTTCAATGATTCTCTGTGTTTTCCGTTTTCTCCCCGTTCTAAAACTCTGATCACTCACAAATTTTTTTTTTTATTATATCCCACATAATTCTCAGGGTTTCTTCATTTTTCTTTGTTCTTTTTTATGATTTTTCCTCATACAAAATTGTATCCAAGTGTTTGTCTTCAATTTCGCTAATCCTATCTTCCATCATTTCAAACCTGTTCCTCAGCCCTTATGACATTGTCCATATCTGAAATCTTGTTGTTTATCTTTTGTAATTCTAATTGTTGTCTTTGTATGATTTCTAGTTGTGAATTTATTTTGAGATTTTCTTCCTGTATTATTTTCCTGATTTCTTCCATTTTTTGTCTGTATTTTCCATAAATTTGTCTGCCTTTTCCATAAATTTGTTTATTTTTTCCTCATTTTTATTTGCTTTTTGCTTCATCTCTTGGAAATCTCTGAATAGTAGAGATT
>NW_004444144.1:4266291-4274536 GCF_000243295.1 Trichechus manatus latirostris
ATACAAAAATAAAAAATATATATATTATAAAATAAATTAAAAATAATGCCTCCAGAGATCTCACTGGCATGGCTGCACAGACTGAGGAGCAGCTCCCAAGCTAGGCAGTATAGCCCAGCTTTAAGGGATGGAGATGATACACAGCACCAAGTATTCAAGAGACAGTAAAAGAAGGTAAGTAGAAAGAAGAGAGAAACCAAAAAATGAAGAAAAATGAAAGAGAAAACAAATAAACAAAAAAACACAAAAACACACCAGGGATCCTACCAGTATGGTCACTGGGACTAGGGAAAGGGATCGGGGAAGCAGTTCCCCAGATGAGTAGCACTTCACAGCCTGTAAAAAAGAAACAAAGAAGGCACAGGGAGTCAGGTGTTGGAAAGAAAGGAGGGGGTGGAGGTGAGAGGCAGGGAAGAAACCAAAAGAGGCTGAAAAAAGCAATACCAGCAACAAAGAAATGTCATTGAAGATGCTGGCCAGTGTGGCAGGGCAAATTCTCATGGTAGGGAACTGGCGCCTCCAGTGCAGAGGTCACAGCCTGCTGGGGAGTAGTGGATCAGCTCTCCAGGAAGCCGGGAATCTGCCCACTGGGAAGCAGGAAATTGGCCCTCTGGGAAGCTGGGAATCCTCCCACTAGGAAGCAGCGGACCTGCTAGCGTGAGAAGTGGCAAAGGTCAAGTGGGGGGAGGCACGGTTGGGGTGGGAAAGAGTGTATCACTGGTTACCAGGTGCTCTGTTTCCTGCTGGGGGCTCTGTGAATCTGCTTTCCTGTGCGTTCCGTCCATTGATCTCCTGCAGGAGTCCAAGACGGTGGATCTGTGCTGGGTTAGCTGATAGGGGACCTCTGCTCATAACTCTCCTCCCTCTCTGTTCTCTGTCAGTTTCTTATACCATTCAGTGCTTTGTTGAGTTCTTTATTTCTTCAGTTGATGCTTAGAGATCCAGGATTGGTGTTTGTCTCTATTTCACTTAGTTTTTTGGATCTTTGCTATGGAGAGACAGCAAGGTGCTTCTTTTTATAGCACCACATTCCCAGAATTCTCCCAGCTTACTTGCTTTTATAGGTGTCTGACCGCAATCAATAACAGGTAGTTTTCCTGTTGATTAATAATCATGATGGCATTGCACACCACATATTACTAAAGCCCCATTTCCCATTGATAGGGAGTTCAGATTTGCATTTAAGGGCCAAGAATATAACAAAACTAATTCCAGTACCCCATATTTTTTGGTATATTTCCTGCAACCCTTTCTGGCACTAAGTATGTATCAGTACACATCATAAACACCATTTATGCCCTGGATCTGTCCTCTCAGGCTTTTCCATGTTAGTAAGTACATGGTGTGTTCAACCTCCAATTGCTTGAGGGCTTTCTCTAGAGACCATAAATATCTCTACCTACCAACACAGCTGACCAAAATGGCTAGAGAATTAATATTCCCTATCAATAACCATCAATAAATGACTTACATGAGTTGGTGTATAAATATCTGAGCTTGCTTGTCCCTTAACTGGGATAATGCTAATGTGTCCCACACTTATTCCCAGAGATTTCGAGGAGGTTTTAGTTTCCATAGTATGGTAACTGGTTCAATAAATCACCATTCATTGGCTGCTTCCTTCCTTGTTTTATTTCCCCACTGCTCTACTGTTTTTTCCTGAGATTAACTCTAATGTTCCCTAACAGGAAGCCAGCAGGCATGCATGAAATGTAGTTTTCATATTTCCTCCCTCTTAAGCAAGGAAATTAAGTTGCTTATACAATTAAAAATAATAATTGTTGAAGCCATGACCTTTGGCTTTCTTGCTTTTCTACTAGTGGAATTAGACTAGTCTACTCTGGCAGAGAGCATGGGTTATGAACATGAGTATATAGGTAAGTTTCAATTCATTATACAAGTAAAGCAAAAAGGAAAAAGGATATGTGCCTAGAGCACCTTGATAATATGGACATTCTTTAAAAAATGTAAATGAATTGTAAGAGAAGAAACAGATTTTTTTAAAAAATATTAAATAGCATCAGTATGTGATTTATATTTAACAGTTTGCTATTTTAAAACATTACCTCACTTATTAAGACATACAGATGATAATATTTGCATAATAGAATTTGATTTCAGGTCATTTAATAACATTTTACTTTTCATTCTAAGTAAAATCATGCCAAGATAAACAATGTTTTATTTAGTCAAGTACCCTTAATAACTTTATCTAAGCAAACCAAGTATTTTCCTAAGAAGGATTCCACATATCTGCACATACATTCACAAACACACAAACATGATAAATATATAAATTAAATAAACAATGCCTATTATTAATATGTACTATGCAGATTATTACTATAGAAAAGGCTCTTTCTTAATTGCTTACACAACTTATTTCCTGATATGGCTTCCAAAACAGGGTATCTCTAAACACTCTGGACCTATTGAATTAGATTACCTGGGGTATAGTAAGTTAGCCAACTGCAATGTTAGAGAACTCATGCTCATTACCCACACAGACAGTTCTTACAGTATGAGGAAGTAAGTGTTGTAATTGGGCCAAAAATAAATAGAAGAACCACAAATAAAACTGAGGTTTTATTAGGGTGAAGGTGTTCCAACACCAGCTGAAATTTCACGAGGGTTCTCAAAACCATCCTTGGATTTTACAATTCACTTGAAGGACTCACAAAGCTCACTGAAAGATGTTACACTTATGAGTATGGTTTAGTACATGGGAAGGATATGGATTAGAAACAGCAAAAGATAAGAGACGCATGGGACACTGGAGGGTTCCAAATGCTTAGCCCTCAGCTGTCTTCCCACTATGGAATCATGGATAGCATTCACTCCTCCTGGCACTGTTGTGTGACAACACACACAGAACATTGTCAACCATGGAAGCTCACCCAAACCTTGGTGCCCCCACTCTTTATTGGGTCTCCATCATATAGGCATGATTGACTGCCCACATAGCTGTTCTCAGTTTCCAGACTCTCAGGAAGTTGAGCTGATACTTCATGACCCAAAACTCCCATCTTAAACAACATAGTTAATACAGCTCTAAACTCCCATTCTAAATCACATTACTACTATCTTTCTGGCCCAAGGGCAGGCAAACAAAAACACCCCATCTGGCATGAGTTTTCTAGAACTTAGCTATCACTTCCCAGGAGTGGAGAGAAAAGGCAAAATCTTTCTTTTGGCAAAATTCTTTTTTTTTTTTTTAACTAAACACTGGTGTTTAGGATGGAAAACTAAAGTACCCTGTGTGATTCCTATGTAGCTTTCTTAGTACTAGCTGATAAATTGGTATATGGGAATCGATGCCTAAAATTATACATTCTTCCTTGTCCTACCACGATCTGGTCTTTAGTACAATTTGCTGAATAAAATAATATTTTATTGCATGAAAGTAAATTTTAAAATTGTCCCTTTCTGTCTTTTCATGAATTCTTAATTGTAAGCATTTAAAGTAATAATTTGGTGATACTTAAAAAAAATCATGGAAAATGGGAGAAATGTAAAATATGTGCATTTAAAAGGAAATATTGCTAATTAAGCCATCTGGTATGTTGTCTTATACACACTAGTTATTCAAAATGCATACATCAAAGTGGATTTCAAACTGAAAAGAATAATTAAATTCAAAGATATGATAATGTTTTGATAAATTATGTTGTTATTTTAAAAGAAAACCCATGGTAAAACTGGTGATCTTAGAAATCATTTACTCCAATGACAAAACGGTTTAATAAGCCCTCTAGATACGGACTGAGTTTCCTAAAATTAGATTCTGAATCAAGATTGCATATAATAGAAACTTGGCTACACTCGCTGAACAAAATCAGGGTTGTTTTTTCTCAGGCACAAAGAACTCCAGAAGCAGAGCTCAGACCTGGAGTGAATGCTCAAGGAAATCATTAAGGCCTCAGAGCCCTTCTAGCTTTCTGCTCTACCATCCCTAGAGTGTGGCTTTTTCACTCGTATTCTTCTAATGGCCTCTCCTCTGCAAGGCATTATGTCCACATTCCAGGCAAAATATAGTGGGTAAAAGCAAATACAATAGGCAGAGTCTTACCCTTTCCAGTATACTTTGATTTACATCAAATTTGTCAGAACTGTGCTCTGTGAACTTCATGCAAGGACGTATAAGGGAGTAAGTGTTGTAATTGGGTACATAAAAAAAATCATCAAATAAAGCTGAGGTTCTGTTAGAGAGAAAGGGAGAGTCATTGTAAGATATATCAGTACTTGCAGCATGTTTCTTCAACAAATATTCATTAAGTGACACTTTGTCCCAGACTCAGACAATAAAGTGCTGAACCAAACCACATAACCCTTACTGTCTACCATGTTGGAATTTCGAGAATGTAAAAAAGTAAATCATAACTATAAGTACACAAACTCACATAATTACAAATTGTGATAAAATGTTATACAGGAAGGAAAGAAAAGTGCTATGAAAAAGATACGGTGCATTGGGAGAGGTATAATCCACTTTGAGTTGTGTGATGAGGAAAGGTTATTATAAAGGAGTAATACTTATAACTGAGATTTGAAGAAGTATCAGCTTTGTGGAGGGAAGGAAGAGAGGCCCAGGAGTGACAACAGAATATATGAAGGACTGAGTTTTAAGATATTGACATGTTTGAGAAAATGAGCATAGGACAGTGTGGTTGGAGTATGGTAAATGAGAGCAATAACCTGTATGAGGTGGCAAAACAGAATGTTGGATTTGCCTTTACTCCAGATTCTTCTCTCCCTCATTTAAAATACTTGGATTCTAAGATATTTACAAAAATCGATAAAGCAGAAATGTAGAGTAAAAGTTCTGTTACAAATGCCAAGGCCCTAAGATGGGACATAGAAAATCTGAAGACATAAGAAAAGTTGTCTCACCCAAGAGAGAGTAGAAGGTTTTCCCAGAATTGACAAAAAGGGAAAATAATGAGGGAGAGAGAAGAGTAGGGCTCAGGATGGAAAGGCCATCCCTTCAGAGGTCCTGTGTTGAGGAACATCCAGTGTTAGCAGTTAGAGGTTCTCCATGGTCCTCAGTGTGGATGTGGGATGAGCAATATACCCCATCCCTGGAGCTGTGGAATATAAAAATTAGTACACATGGTCCATAAGATTCCACTTGAAAATTCAGTTCTCAGGGTCTACGCTCACCATCTTTCCCCTTGTCATCCAGCAATGTTATCCTCCTCCCTCTGGCAAATGTTGCTCATTGATTACTCAGGAGTAATGGCTGTCTATGCCCGCTGGCTTTGTTCTGTATCATTCTGAGAGGGAAAGAGAGACAGAGAGCCATACTCAGGTCAGAAGCTGCAATCTTTATAACCTAAACACGGAAGTGATGTATCATCATTTCTGCCATATGCTGTTATTCACACAGACCAACCCTAGTACAGCGTGGAGGAGACCTACACCAGGGTTTGAATTCCAGGAGGAGGGATCATTGGAGGCCTTCTTAGGGATATCTTTACCACTCCTAGCTTGAGGTTGGGTCCTGTCACACGTTAAAGGCAGTAGTAATTTGTTAGGAAATGCCAGTTTCCACTTGTATTTGGGTAAAAATAAAACACACACAGACACAGTTCAACCGTGTACCCCATAATATAGTCACAATAATTCCCATTTCAATTCGTCTTGGAACATATAGGTCAGGGTTGTCATTTTATTTTATTTTATTTTATTATGCATTATTACCAATAAGAACAACAACAAATAACACCCTCCCATATGGTACATATGTATAATATACACATAATTATAAAGATCAAAAAGGGCTTCTGAACAGATATGCATTATAATGTTATGTGGACTTTTCCAAAGGAAAATGAAATTTGTTGAATCAAGTGAGAAGTTATCAAAAGATTGTCATTAGGGAATTAATTCAATGCCCTTTATTAATAAGAATTTCATTCTGTCTTCTGTGTAGTGACTGGGTTATATGGGAACAAGATTGAAAACAAGGAGGTAAGTAGGAGACTAAAAAAAAAAACAAAAACCCATTACCATCTGGTGGATCCCAGCTCATAGTGACCTTATAGGACAGACTAGAACTGCCCCAATGGGCTTCCAAGGAGTGGCTGGTGGATTCAAACTGCCAACATTTTGATTAGCAGCCAAATGCTGAACCACTGCACCATCTGGGCCCCCAATAAGAGACTAGGTGAGAAAAAATTTAGGACTTAGACTTGCTACTCAATCCCATGAGCCTGTGGTATATGCATCTAAGACCCTCACCTAAGAGTTAGAATCATATTTTTTAAAGTCCTAGATGATCCATACCACATTAAAGTTTGAGAAACTCTAAGACAGTGGTTTTGAATTTGAAGTAGAGATGAATAAAAATCTTCAATATCCATTTTAGAGGGAACTATAATAATAACTGTTATCAGTTCATAGTCTTTTCCATTCGATTATGGTATTCAGCTCCCATCCTCTCAGAAGACTACAATGAGATCCTTTTCTTTCCCATAGCGATTGATCTGAGGATGTAGGGAAGGTGGTATTTACAAGGAGAAGTTCACTATCGTGTAATTAAACAATCAAGGCTAAAGAATTTGTGTCTTCACGGGGCGGAGCCAACATGGCGGTGTAGTCAGACGCTTCCTATATCCCTCTTACAACAAAGACCTGGAAAAACAAGTGATTTGATTATATATGAATATCTAGTAGCCCTGAACAAGGCAAAGTTGAAGAATCGGACTGAGTGGTTGGGGGAGAGGGCGATGGTTCGGAAGAAGCCAGCAGCACCAGAGCAGCGGTTGTGTGATGGCAACTCTTCAGCCATGCCAGCAACTCCTCAGCAGCCCCGGCTCCACAGTGAAGCAGGAAACAGCTGTGCATGCACTCGGAAAGCAGTTTCCACCTCGAGAGAGATCCGGCAGCAGAGATTCTGCTTGGACACAGTGAAAAGCAGCTCCCAAGTGGCTAAAGATAAGTATATGCATGCGGCCTTTTGCGGGGATTAAAAAAAAAAAAAGCCCATTTGGGAAAAACCTCTCTCTCTTTTACCTCTTCCCTCTGCGCTCTGCACCGGGAGTCCGCTGGGCCGGAAGTAGATCCCAAAAGGTGCCCTGACCCATTCTCCTGGCCTTAGAGAGGGAACAAATAAGCTACTGGCTCCCCTAAGCCAGGAACACAGGGTCAGCACAACTCATTTGCTAGGCACAGGCATAAGGGGTCCGCAGACTCTGAGTGCCTTACACCCCTGTATAGACTTGTGGGGACCCATCTCAATAGCTTTAGCCCTCACTACCACAGTACAACAGGCAAACATCTGAAGTTTAACTTCAACTGTTTCAGCTGTGAAGTGGAAGATTTGTGATCCTTGAAACAGCCCTGCCCCTTAAGTAGGCACTTTTATTGATCTGCAACAGGGGCCTGAGGTCTGGTGACATCACCTAAACTTCCTCGTCACCTGCTACAGGAATCCAATAAAAAGTACTGCCCTTGAGTCTTCACAGCCAACAGAGTGGGGTGCTTATAGTCCGGCTGCAAAACTCACTTACCTACTCACCCTAGAGAATAGGGACACGCTTTCCTTTCAGAATTGCAGGGGCAGCAGTCAGCCCCTGCCTGGCTCAGAACGTGATCCCCTACCATAGCCAAAGTCCAGTGCCTGCACCAATCACCCATGCCTCTCTAGGACTGTGGGTGAGAGCCTGCACCACACACTTGATGACTGACTGCCTGGACACCTGAGCTGAACCCATACAGGAAAATTTAATGGACTCCTGTGTGCACATACTCAGTTACAGAACTAACTACCTGATCACAGGACGTTAGAGATTCAAAGGTATTAATAATCAAACTAGTGCACACGAGCAGCCTATTGGGGCATATCAAAACCAGAAGCTAGGACTCACTAAACAAATATACAATAACATTATAATAACTTATTGATGGCTTGGTGACAACAGTCAATATCATATCACATAAACAGGCAGTCCATGATGGCTTCAGCAAGCTCCCAAAATAAAGAATCAATAACTCCTCTGGAGGAAGAGAATTTCATGGAATTACCAGAGACAGAATACAAAAGATTAATATACAAAACTCTTCTAGAAATTAGAGAGGAAATTCAACATAATGCAGAAATTTCCAAGGAACATACAGACAAAGTAGTAGCAGAACTTAAAAAAGTTATTCAAGAACATAATGACAAATTTAATAGGCTGCAAGAATCCATAGAGAGACAGCAATCAGAAATCCAGAAGATTAACAATAAAATTTCAGAATTAGA
>NW_004444144.1:4286915-4287632 GCF_000243295.1 Trichechus manatus latirostris
TGTTGTTGTTGTTAGTTGCTGTAGAGTCGATTCTGAGTTATGGAAACCCCATGTGTGTCAGAGTACAGCTGTGCTCCATAGGATTTCCAAGGTAGTGAATTTTTGGAAGCAGATCACCAGTCCTGTTTTCTGAGGTGCCTCTGGATGGGTTCGAACTGTCAACCTTTTAACTAGTAGCCAAGCACTTAACCATTTGTGCCACCCAGGGACTTGTGCGTGCGTGTGTGTGTGTGTGTGTGTGTGTGTATTAAAATCAATGTTCCATAGAAAAAGCAGAATGGCCGTGACTTTCCACACTTTGTAATTCTTACAGTTACATCCTAAACTAATTTCCATTCTTGTCAAAAACTAATTATCTTAGATACAAAATTCAATACCCTTTCCCAATGCATAGACTTTGCTTTCTATGTGGAATCTGCCCATGGAAAGTGTGGCTGCTATTTCAATCTGAGGTTACATATAAGCCCAATTTAACTCTAAACCTGGATATCTATCCTTTTTAAAAAAATTATATTCTTGAGGAAATAGTCAGAAAGATGGTGGCTTAGGTGGGTGCACCATAAAGATTCCCAACAACAAAGATTCAAGAAACTAAGCAAAACAGACACAGATAATGACCTTGGATCCCAGAACATCAAATGGAGAGTTAAGGAAACAAACTGAGCACCAATTGGAAGGAGAGACAGAATAAGGCCAGTGGGAAAATAGAGATTCATG
>NW_004444144.1:4289302-4299321 GCF_000243295.1 Trichechus manatus latirostris
CAAATGACAGCACCAAATCCACACGTAGATCAATCAATTGGCAGCAGCATAGTCATATACAGGCCAATACTAGAAAACAACATCAGCTAAAGCAATACAGAGGAAGGTAGGCAATATAAAGAAAAATAAAAAAGGCTGAGCTCCAGATATATTTAAAAAAAAAGCAAAACAATACAAAAAGACAAACACACATAGAATTAAAAAATAAATATATAAACAAATAAGATAGAGCCTTAATGCCTCAAAGACACCAATCAATTACAAATCATATGAAGAAACAGGACAATATAGCTCAAGCAAATAAGCAAAGGAAAGGGATGGAAACTCCTTCTGAAGAAGAATTGATAATAGAACTAACTACCTGACAAGGAAATCTAAAGACTGATATTTACGTTCCTGAAAGAGATCAAGGAAACCACAGAAAAAAATCTAGAAGTGTTCAGGAAAACAATATAGGAACAATGAGAAACTCAATGGAAAAATAGAAAACATAAAAAAAAAAAAATTAGAAATTCAGAAGCTTAACAATAAAATTTCAGACAGAAAAACTTTACAGAAGGACAAAAAAGTAGAATTGAATTAATGGAAGAAAGAATCAGCAAAATAGAGGACAAATTGCTTAATATGAAATTGTTTCAGGAACAAGCAGAAAAAAGAATGGAAAAATGAAGAAAGACTAAGAGTTATGTGGGACACCATCAAGAGGAAGAATACATGCATATTAGAAATCCGAGAACGGGAAGAGACAAAAAAAGCATACAGAGAGAATTTTTGAAGATATAATGGCAGATAATTTACCAAATATCATGAATGATGAGATTTCCATCCAAGAAGCTCAACGAATCCCATACAGGGTAGAACCCAAAAGAAATTCACCAAAACTTATAGTAATCAAACTTCTGGAACCAAAGACAAAGAATTTTGAGAGCAGCTTATGAAAAGCGGAATATCACCTATGAAGGAGTATCAATAAGACCAAGTACTGATTTCTCATCAGAAACCATGCAGGCAAGAAGGCAATGGGATGACATACACAAAGCCCTAAAACAGAAGAATTGCCAACCTGGAATCACATATCCAGCAAAATTGTCTTTCAAAAATGAGGGCAAAATTAGGACATTGCCAGACAAGCAGAAATCAAAGGAATTTGTAACCACCATATCAGCCCTACAAGAAACGTTAAAGGGAGAACTTCAGATAGAAAACCAATGACATCAGACAACAACCTGAGATAAAGACACACACCAGCATCACCCAGATACCAAGCTAGGTAAAGACTTCAGAACCGATTAAAGGGAATCAGAGATATAAAGATATAAATGAGGACAACTTCAAAACAAATGGGGGAATTAATGGTGTAATTATAGAACTTCCATACAAAGAGGAGGTCATGGTGATCTCAAGAAACAGCAGACTGTTTTAAATTTAGGATGATAAATGCACGCATTAACGGAAGCGGAGCAACGAGAATGGAAATAATGAGAATGTTGACACAATGTGGAAAATGTAACCAATGTCACTAAACAATGTGTATAGAATTTGTTAAATGGGAACCTAATTTGCTGTGTAAACATTCACCAAAACCTCAATAAAATATTTTAAAAAATAATAACCAACATAAACTAAAAAATTATATTCTTTCATGAATATCTTACTGAACAGGAATTTTGCATGGGGCTTTGCTCATAATAGACACAACTATGACAACCATTTGAGGAGCAAGCCCACTTTACAGAATCTTAGCTTTTGTGTGTATCTGATCATAGTTTGTTAATCCACGCCTTTCTTGTGGTTAATATAGGAGAAAAAAAAAATTCACAGATATAACTCTACAACTTTCCAAACAGGAGGGTATATGCACAGAGAAAGAGGCCGGGTTAGTTACTTTGTGTATTATGATAGATAAATGATACATAGATAGATTGATAGATAGATAGATCAATAGATCGATAGATAGGCAGGCAGGCAGGCAATTAGGCAGGCAGACAGACTGATAGATATTTTCCCCAACAAACCCTAGTTGTAAACTTCTGTGAGATGTCCAAACCTGTGAGGACTCCTTTTGACTAAATATTGAAACCTGTCTTCTTGTTAACTCTCCCTAAACCCAAACTTTATTATACAGCCCTTAAGAGCTTGCTATTCCCATGATGAACAGAGACAAAAAAAGATAGGGCTAAGAAAGGGTGGAACAAAGTAAAGGTATGTTCTTCCTATCATATAAAGTAAAAGCTAAGCCATTCACTCCATTCATTCTTTCCTCTGGGTCCACTCAAATTTCTACCTGGCTCTGCTTAACTTCAGGCTCATCCCAAGAAGGAGGCTCTGGGCAGGTCTTTATCCAACATTCATTTGGGAAAAATACGTCTCCTGTTTTGAAGAATCTAACAGGCGTATGTCACTGTACCACAGAAATGGAACAGTTTTTACCTTGGTCAGACCTTCAACAGGGGACACAATGTCAGAGTTTCTTCCTGCAAGGGTTGGGGAGAAAAAAGAAAGCAGAAGTTTACCTTTCTCTAAATGCCAAAAGAAATTACCTTGGGCTAACTGCACTAGAAAATTTTCCAAATCTTACACAATTTGAAATCCATGACAATGACTAAGAGAAATTTGGAAGGCCAAATACCTCTTTCATACTGTTAACTTGGAGAGTATGTTAAACAAAATTAAATCTGGACCAATTAAGAAACAAAAACGATTTTCTTTTTCCTTTGGGTAAGCTTTTAAAATAGCCTATCATTTCTATAAAAAGGTGACCTATTTGCATTCTGTCCTGAAGAAATCATATAATCACTCTCACATATGCCACACAGTAAAGACATTGCCCTTAGTCATCATTATTTTTAAATGTCAGGATGCCACACAGTTGCAATTTGCCAGCACAGCATGTAATTTATATATATGGAAAAATATATTTAATATTTTTTAGATGAAAAGCCAGAGGCAATTGTCAGGCCATGTTGTGGACTGTTTTCTTCGATTTTGTCTGAGTCCTGAAGTATTAGGAGGTGGTCATGCCCTGTATTCCTTCATCACAAGGGGATATTTCAGAGGCACTAAAGTCAGGTATAGTGTAATACTACATCTTAAAGCCACTTTGTCAGTATGCTGTTTAGCTCATGCCCTTGGACAATCTTATGAAAATGGCCATATCAATTCTATGTTTCAAATATAACCAGTCTTGTACAGTGGGTGAAATCTGAAACTTGAAGTCAGGTCATCAGCTTTTGAGTCTAGTGTTGTTATTTAAAATCTGTATAATATTGACCAAGTCACTTATCTACTTTGAGCCCATTTTGTTGTTGTTGTTTTTGTTAAATGAAGATAATAGTAACTGCCTTATGTGAACCATTCTGTGCATCAAATTCATTAATGTTTTTGACACGGACTATTAACTACATCACCATGCAGATGCTAGTTAGGATTTAGTGGAGCTAAAAGGTTTCATCTCCCACACCCTAAGAACTCTCCCCATAACATACTCTCATGACACCTACAATTTAGCATAATTTACTTGGGTTATGGTATTGAAAATTTCCTTTCGAAATGAATTCTACTCTTAGGAAGCTACAACTCAGTAGCTGTACCAGGCAGTCAGAGCTTAGAACTATTTATCAAGCAGTGTTCATTGACTAGGACTAGTTTATGATAAAGTTTACAGAAGAGATGCCATAAAAATATGCATGAGAAAAAAGGGAGGGGGGCAACACAATCTAAGTAGAGATAAGGGTTGCAAATAAGTGTCCAGAGTAACAAATAGCAGTTTTGTTTCTTCACTGCACAGTGGAATGTAAAATATTTTCAGCCAACAATTAAAATACAGAATATGCCTAAAGAAATCTGGATTTCTGGCTTATTTTTAATAATTAGATTAGAAATACTTGACATGGTTTCCAGAAAGTAACCATCCATAGAAGCCGAGTAGCAGGTACCACTAAATGCACACTCTGACTTGCCACAATGCCCATGTAAGGAGACAGTCCATTGGACAACCAGGCAGACATGGTTTTCTCTGTTCCTCTTCCTGCCGGCATCTTTAGGCCTCAGAAACAACCACCCCCTGACCACAGAGGCCTAATGTTTGTTATCAGGATTAAAATGATACCGTTTGTGGCTGACCACCCCATCCTCAGGATGTCAGGAAGGCATAATGCCCTAGGATGTTTGTTAGCAGGATTACAAATAAACAATTAATCATGTAGGCTGTAAGTTTAAAATAGCTGGGAGAGGAAATTCTCTGTTTCCTCAGCTATGGTGCCAGTGGGGCATGCGTAGTGTTAAGCTTACAGCCCACCTAAGTGGACCTACCTGGCCAGGGCGATTCTGGTAGTAGATAGGCTTCCATTGTGTCTCTCAGCCATGATGCCAGATGAGGGACAGATGTTGAAGAATCTATATTCAGCAGGACAGTTTCCAGAAGCCAGAGGGGATCAGCGTGTCATATACCTCTCCCGTTTAAGTGTATCACCCATGACACAAATTTAGGTGTGTGTAGAAAAGCTGTCATCTCTGCCCAGACAGCTTTTGAGCCAGGGGGACTGTTATATACTGTCTACTTTTTATAAGTTATAAAAGCTACTTCCCATGTACTAACGTGTTCAGGCTCTGACTGGAAGGACGTGATGTTTATGAAGCAATCCATACTTTTTTTTAATGTCTACTGGCTATCTGGAACTCAGGGAAGACCTGAGAGTACATTGCAGATTCGCCATGTTGCATCTCAGATTTGGTACAGGGAAGCAGGGTCTGGCAATGTTGTCATTCACCCCAGTCGTCTCTCTTGCCTCTCCATCAAAGTAACTTACCTGTCTGGTTGCTGGACTGGAGACTCTGGACCAGAATTCAAAAATCACTGAAGGGAGATTCAAACTGATCAGTTTGGGCTAGGTATTAGTCACTACTCTGATTTTTTATGCCCAAGGTCATCTTAGCAAAGGTCTTATTTATCTAGCAGAGGTTTGCAATCTATCTGAGAAAGGAGTTTGGGAATGCTGTGTATGATGGAAATTATGTTACAGAAAGGAGAACAAGCTGGGAAGATATCCTAAAAGGTACTTACTACAGGAGAATTGCATGTTTAAGCAATGTGGTAAATATTTTCTCTACACTGATTACTTATTAAAATATCCTATGATGAGGCTGGGGTGAGGTGTGGCATGGTGAACTCTCAATATTGGGGCCGAGTACATGCACACACGAATTGGCCATATGCCAGAGCAACAGTAGGTTAGAGGAGGGAAGAAGTAGTTCATGGGTACCAAATAGATTATGCGAGATAATGTGGTAAGCTGACTGTGCAGAAATCTTATTTTTGTGTACATGAAAATTACCTTCAGAAATAAAGACACACCTGCAATTTAAATTAGTCTGAAGAATGCTTATTAATTCCTTGCAGTCTTATCATTATTGTACTATGCATAGACCGTTGCTACAGTGACGCTACCAGACTGCTGATTTCTGCTACTAACGCCCACACTATTGGCAAATTTGTCTTCCTAAACTATTACTTAAAATATTTTGGCAAGTTCTTTATCTCTTCTAAATATTCCTGCTATCCTGGTGCTGTTTATCATGGTTGTTTTCTAAGAGATGTGACTCAAACACTCTCTACAAGTATAAAAACTTTATTCTTGACTAATGCTTCTGTCCTGATTTCCTGTCAACAAGAGCAAAAGAAAACTCTTGGAGAGACTCTCTTCACAGGTTTTTGTAAAGCAGCCCATTTCTAACTCTCTTTATTAGTCAGTTCCTGACACTCTTAACCTGGCTGAGGTGGGTTCTCATCCCTTAATGGAGAGGCACCGTGTGAAGTGCTCCTATCTATGCAGGGGAAGGAAGGAAGGAATTTTTATTCTCAGCTGACATACTTGGGTCAGAAGAGAGAACCCGACTTAGTGCTTACTGGGGTCAGAGTGAAACAAGAAAGAAGAGAGAGAAGAAGAGGGGGATGAAGAAAGGGAGAGACAGAAGGTATTAGAAGGGGAAAAAGGAAAGGAAAGGAGGAAATGGAGGGAGAGAAGAAAAGAAAAAGCAAGAGAGGAAGGAAAGAAGGGAGGGCACCAGGGAGGAAGAGAGAAAGGAATGGATGATCGAAGAGAGAAAAAAAAGAAGGAACAAAATTCAGTCCAAAAATAGTGTTAGGAGTTGAAGCAAAAAAAGTCTGAGGATGATCAGTAAACTAGGAGAGTGAGAGGTAAAGCCTGGGATCTGAGCTGCATGAATGGAGATAATTTAAAGTATTTTTGGCTTTGTGACCTCTATGCTAATCTCAGTTTTATTTCATTCTAAACAAGCAAATTTAACTTAACATGGCCACAACAGAAGCCCTAAAGCAGCCCCAAATTTCACTTCCCGGTTTCTCACACCTCAAAGTACTACTAAAGATATCAAGGAAAGAGGGCTTCTATGTCTCCTTCCTAAGTTTTACTAAAAGGTACGACAACGAAGGAGGAAGGAGGTTTTCCACCACCCTCTAAAAGAGTCTGCACAGTATCAAGGTGTTCTGGTTACTGTTGCTGAGTAACCAAAATCAGAACTCATGGTTCAAAGCAACAATTTTACGATGCTCATCCTGTGAGTCAGGAATTTGCAGAGAGCACTGCAGGGGCAGCTTGTCCCTTCTCTGTTGTTTCTGGGGCCTCATTTAGGGGGAGTCAGTGGCTGGGAAATCGGAAGCCTATGGGACTGGAATTATATTTAGGTTCCTTTGAAATCCTTGTGGCACAGTGGCTAAGAACTATGGCTGCTAACCAAAAGGTTGGCAGTTCGAATCCACCCAGTGCTCCTTGGAAACTTTACGGGCCAGTTCTGTTCTGTCCTATAGGGTTGCTATGAGTTGGAATCAACCGGACAGCAACGAGTTTGATTTGTTTTGTTGTGTTTTTAATCATAGTTGATGACGGTGCTCAGCTGGGACTTCAGCTGGCACTGCTGGCTGTAGCAAACATGGTAGCTTATGACTTCCAATAGAACCTGGTGAAAGTTACATGGCTTTTGGTGAAGTATTTAAGCACCTCACTGTTTCCGGTTAAAATACCACCATGATATCTCCAAGACTATCTGAAAAGCCTCTTGCTGTTCATGAAATGCTTTAGCATGCAATGTCTCAACTAATTCCATGAAAGTGCTGGATTTTTTTTTTCCCTTACTCTCTCCATTGCATGTGGAGGAAAGTCTAGAATTAGTGATTGGTTTGAGCTAACATATTTAGCAGATGACACAATTGAGTTTCATCCTTATAACTTCTCATTTGGAATTCTGAGATGAGTAAAGCAGATGCCTTCTGCCACTGTTAATGGATTATGGTAATTTAAAGAAAATAGATATGGTACATACACATATATTTAGAAGACATTGTTTACAATGTGACTGTTAGTTTGTGTAGCAAATCAACACATGACATTATCAATATATACTTTGGTCTCCTATCTTCATTAAGTATAATTCAACTTAAAATAATCTAGATAACTGCAAAAATAGTAATCTCTTCTTAAGTTTAGAGTTTAATCTTCTACTTTGCTAGCCTTTCTAATGTGTGTAATGCAGAGACGATCTGAATGTGAATTAAAGTGTAAAGAATGTCATGGCTTCACTTGTGATACCACTAGCCTATCAATCAGGTGTGGTCTGGGAGTGGGCAAACTTGATTACTTTGTTGTGGATACTCTTATTCAGAGCTCAGAAATCGGTTTTTCTTGTCCTTTCTGTCAAGCATTATCCATAACTGACATGACTTTGACTTTGATAGAGACACACATGCATATACTGTACGATACTTTGTTTGATTTGGCAGTTACTTGACACTTATTTTTATAGAATTTGGTAAGGATGCATTTGAAAGTTATTATATTTAAGAATCAATAATTTATAGATCATTTTATAGTTTACAAGGGAACACACTGTAAAATTATCAGCTCTCCATGGACATGCGGAATCTACCTATTTTAGAAGAAGACTGTGTCCCTACTTAACCTATTTTTTTCAGGGTTTCATGAAATTATATTTCTGAATAAACCTATCGATTTCCTAAGAATGATAATCAAATAAGAATCATGTTTCTCACAAGAAAAAGGTAATTCTTCTTCTAACTCATTAATTAGTTAACTGAGGCTGTGAATGATAAATTAACACCAATCATATGACTGATTTAAGTGCCAACAGCAGGCCTAGATCTCTATTCTTATGACATACAACCTTTCTGTTCCAATAAAGAATGGAATGATTGTTCTTTTCAATACAGGAAAATCTGCACAAAAAGGATCAAACACGCAGTTGGATCATGGACTTCCTCTGGGGAGCCGTGCCTGAATATACTAGTTAGTAACAGGTAGCTATTTTGTGGGGAGTTTAGGCGGCAATACACAGTCATTAATCTCTTACCCATTCACTAGTGATCTCAGGTGGCAGCAACTTTTTCTCTGGTTTTCTGCTTTGTATTTCAAATATTAGATGCAGACTTGACTTCTGAGTTCCAGATTTAGATGTCCAAGGGAATACTCCCTGGTAATTCATCATTATCATCATCATCTTATCATCATAGGTACATTTAGTAGACATCTACTTTATTTCAGGTCTTCTTCAAGGACATTTTTAATCTCAGACTTTAAGAAGAATAGAGCTATTATGATTATCAGAAGCTACTCCAATTCAAAATGCCCAAATATTAACTTGTCTTCTTTTTATATATCATGCTAGCCTTGGCTATTCTGTCATGTCAGAGTAACCCCAAATCTCGGTTGTCTAAAAACAGATAGTTAAACATCACTCAGAATATTTCCATCAAAAGTCAGAGGGCATGTTTTTCTCTACACAATACCTAGGGACACAGGCTGATGGGGATCCTCCATCTGAAATATGCCACTGTGGAAGGCGAAGAGAGGAATAGAGGAGCCACAGCAGATCTAAATGCTTTGGCTTTGAAGCAACACACACACCACTTCCACTCAAAATCCATTGGCCACAATTAATAGCTTGGCTCCAACATCACCATACACAAAACATTTGGAGAACACTGACTCTGCTACATTCTCTTTCTCACATATTTGACTCTTCTTCTGTATGTTCAGCCTCACATACACTCATTTCTCAATAAAGAAACATTTAGTCAACACAGACTTGACTAGTTCCCTCATCCCCAGCCTCATTCAAGTCTTATTGGCTTGATACTACTGCTGCTAAAGCTTCTTCTTCTTCTTTTTTTTTTTTTGACCAGAGGTTTACTTTGCTAAGGATCAAGATGATTTTGCCATACCCAGAGAAATCTTTCACTTATTGTCTCCACATGACTTCTACCAGACTCTTCCATAAATGAGACTGCCATTTAATAGCTAGCTAAAAAATCCATAGTAATATATAAATTTTAAGAAAATACACTTGTAATAGAGGCCACTGAGAAAAAATACCCTAAACTGATTTAGTGATATTAATAAGGACGATGCAAGCTCAGGTGGTAATAATTCTTTGCATCTGTACAGTGATTTATAAATTATAAAAGATTTTTATATACTAACTGTGATGGTTAATGTTATGTGTTAACTTGGCTAGGCCATGCTTCTCAGTGGTTTGGCAGATGTTATAAAATCATCATCCATTTTGTGATCTGATGTGAGCAGCTAATCAGTTGAAATGGTAGTTTCCTTGGGAGTGTGGCCTGCACCAAATATATATAGATGTTCCGGCAAAGCTTGCCCACTCTGACTCCTGCAACTGACTTATCATCCTCTGACCTCTGTTTCTAGGGATGTGAGCCAGAAGCCTGCCTGCCATATGACCTGCCGATTTTGGATTTGTTTCACTGGTTTTGCTGCTTTAGAGAACCCAGCCTAAGACATTTGGTACTGACAGTGGTTCTAAAAAAAAGAACCCATTGCTGTCAAGTTGATTCCAACAAAAATCGAACTGGTTCTCAATTCTAGCTAGTCTTAAAGGCGCTGATGACTCTGCCTCCAGTAGTAAAGAGGGCACTGCTAATCCATGACATGAAGTGGCAAAAGAAATACACAAAATATCACCACCAA
>NW_004444145.1:0-7356 GCF_000243295.1 Trichechus manatus latirostris
GTATATTTCACTTTATTAATGCAGAATCCAGGAAAACATTTCATCATCACAGGATTTTTATAAACTCAACCATGATACAAGATATAGAAAGCAACCTGTTTTGATTCATCTTCCTTCTTAGTAGATGAATCCAAGTAAAAATTCTGCAGCCAAGTTGAAGAATAAATCACCTGATTAGAAGGATATACAGGTAATTGGTATTGAGTGACGGGAAGGATTGTGAGGCTGAGTTTATGGCTGATGTGTCAATTAACAGGGATTTAGAAATTCCCCCTTGTCCAGGCTTTAGACTTATTGGGAATGGTCATGACTAGGAAATTGACTGGGCCACCATAATGAGTCCCACGGTTGAACCAAAAGTCAGAATTCAGGGTGTAAGTGCACAGCTGAAAGTCATGGATAAACACTCAGTATTCAAACAGGCAGAACATTGTTATAAACTAGACCTGAAGACTTCGGAAAAACAGAGTGGAGGGACATGAGCCCAATCTGGCTACGAGGGAGAAATATAGTATATGGAGACTGTGGATAATGTCTCAGGATGAAAGTCAGAGAAATTAATCCAAATATCTATACAACAGAGGCATATAAAGGATTGAATGTGCTATTTCTGTTTTAGGCAAGCTTCAGAGCATGAGCTTAGGAAAGTTAGTGAGGTACGGGCTTTTCCTGTTGGGCAGGGATTAGTAGCAGCAGATGTTTCTAGAAGAAGCTGAGAGTCAAACCCTCAGTACTTCAGGATGAGCTTCCAAACTTCTTCCCTATAGTATCTGAGAGAATGGTTCAGGATATGTAGTACTGGGCAGGGTCCTCTATAACAGCAGCTGCTACAGCCAGGATTCCCCTTCAAGTATTCCTCATGCTTGCTTGTCCAGGGACTACAACCTCTCCTGTGATACACATCCATCCAAGTAATGCTATACAAGATGGGCCTGGGGGTCTACACCGAGTCCCAACCACTTCTTCTCCCCTTGTCATCTTTGGGGTCTGGCAGCTATATTCTGTAGGGGGAATTACATGCCTTCCTCTTTCAGTGAAGTAACCCTCAGTTTATCTTTTTAAGAGAGAAGATCCACTCCAAAATAATTCCAAACTGCCAATTTGCCTTCCAACTGGAGTCATGAGCAGGAGACCTCTGCTACTAGTTATGATTTCAAGGTGATTGTCCTACACATTTCTTGATAAACAGTAATAACAACAGAAGCAGTAGCAGCAACACTTCAATCTTTGATAGTGCTTCACCTCATGTGATAATTTATCTGACTTTGCTTAGAATTACAGTCTTAAGGAATAGTAGTAGTAGTAAGGACTAAGGTGTGCCTGACCCAAGCCATGGTATTTTCAATGGCCTCATTGAAAGCTGGACAATAAATAAGGAAGGCCAAAGAAGAATTGATGCTTTTGAATTATGGTGTTGGCAAAGAATATTAAATATACCATGGATTGTCAGAAGAACAAACAAACCTATCTTGGAAGAAGTACAGCCAGAATGCTCCTTAGAAGCAAGAATGGCAACCCTTCATCTCACATATTTTGGACATGTTATTAGGAAGGACCAGTCCCTGGAGAAGGACATCATGCTCGGTAAAGTAAAGAGTCAGCGAAAAAGAGGAAGTCCCTCAGTGAGATGGATTGACACAGTGGCTGCAACAATGGGCTCAAACATAGCAATGATTGTGAGGATGATGCAGGACCAGGCAGTGTTTCATTCTGTTGTATATAGGGTCAGAATCAACTCAACAGCACCTAACAACAACAATAATAATGATAGATATTTACTGAATAGTTAGGAATAGGTGCTTTTCAAAGAGCTTTTTACATAAGTGCATTTAATCCTCAAAATCATTTGTAGTACTGTTATTACCTGCATTTTACATAGAAGGAAATCGAGGCACTGAGATTTACTTATTTTGAGAAGATCATATAGCTAATTCTTAATGGAGTTGGGATTAGAACATAGTCTGACCCAGCAGCCCACATGCTGAGCCATTGTTCTATGATGCTCATTTATACCGTGGGCATCAGCTTTTCAGAACTACATATGTTTTCACAAACATGAATTGATTTTTCGCAGTCCTGAATTTTGAACACATTGTTCATACAGACTAAGAGCCCCTCTGACACACGTTTTCCTAGAGCAATCATGTTGTTGTTGTTGTTAGCTTCCATTGAGTCACCCCCTCCCCGTCACTGCAACCCCATGAACAATGAATGAAAACTGCCTAGTCCTGTGCCATCTTCATGATCAATTGTGGATCAAACCATTGTGATTCATAAGGTTTTCACTGGTCAATTTTTAGAAGTAGATCACCAGCGCCTTCTTCATTGTCTGTCTTAGTCTGGAAGTTCCACTGAAGCCTGTTCAGTATCATAGGAACATGCAAGTCTCCAATGACAGATGGGTGGTGCCTATATATGAGGTGCATTGGCAGAGATTTGAACCCAGTTCTCCAGTATGGAAGGCAAGAATTCTACTACTGAACAGTTTTGCCCAGATTCTCACAATGTAATGTTATTACTGATCCTCCACTAAATCACATTTTAAGCCCCCTTTGCACAAATTACATTGTTTTTTAATGTCCTGTCTTCACATATTTCAATGGACTAGATCCATTTTAAGAGCAGGGACCGTATGTCATTCATCTTATGCTCCAAGTAACTAACACAAAACCTAGGCTATAGTAGGAGCTAAAAATGCTTACTGAATAATAGTTTTATGAGAAGAGAATCAATGGAATGATAAAATTCCTTGAGGGATAGTAGAACCTTGACTGTCATTTTTTTAATATTATTTCTAGAGAACAGCCTTTGTAAATGGCATTGAGGAACCACAGCACCATCACAGAGTTCTTCCTCCTCGGGCTATCAGCCAACCACCATATCGAGGCTTTCCTCTTCGTGCTCTTCCTGGTGATTTACCTTCTGACCATAATGGGAAACCTCATGATGCTGCTGGTGATTAGGGCTGATTTCCGCCTCCACACTCCTATGTACTTCTTCTTGAGTCACCTCTGTTTCATTGATCTGTGCTTTTCTTCAGTCACTGTGCCCAAAATGCTGGAGAATCTCCTGTCTCAGAAGAAAACCATATCAGTTGAGGGCTGCCTGACTCAGGTCTTCTTTGTGTTTATCACTGGAGGAACAGAACTCCTTCTGCTCTGTGCCATGGCCTATGATCGCTATGCTGCCATCTGCCACCCTCTGCTCTATGGACAGATCATGAGTAAACAGCTGTATATGCAGCTTGTGTGGGGTTCCTGGGGACTGAGCTTTCTGGATGCTCTCATCAATATCCTGCTAGCTATGAACATGGTATTCTGTGAGGCCCAAATCATCCACCATTTCATCTGTGAGATGCCCTCTATCCTCCCTCTGTCCTGCTCTGATGTCTCCAGGAACATCACTGTCTTGCTTTGCTCCACTCTCCTGCATGGGCTGGTAAGCTTCCTTTTGGTTTTCATCTCATATGCCCGCATTATCTGCACCATCCTGAGCATTAGCTCTACCTCAGGCAGAAGCAAGGTCTTCTCCACCTGTTCCTCCCACCTCACAGCAGTGACACTTTACTATGGCTCAGGTGTGCTCCGTCATCTTATGCCAAACTCAGGTTCCCTCATGGAGTTGATGTTCTCTGTGCAGTACAGTGTGATCACTCCCATGCTGAATCCTCTCATCTACAGCCTAAAGAACAAGGAGGTGAAGGCAGCTGTGAGAAGAACTTTGAAGAAGTATTTGCTACATATCAGGTCCTGAAATAAAAACAAGAGGTTGGTGGAGAATTGGGAAAAAGTTGCATACAACAAGACATTGGGTGAGTTTACAGTAAGGAGTACTCCTGACTACCCACGATGTCTGATGCTGCAAGTTAAGTTAGAAGTATATGAGAGAATGGCACAAGGTTATGACAGGGAGATAATTCACCTTAATTATTTAAGTTATTAAATAATCATCTTTATCTAGAATGTTTTTGTTATAAACATACTGATTCATGTTTCTCAGTCTAAAATATTTGCCTTAAGCTTTGCCTTTAGTAAAATCATTAGCGTCATAAATCTATCATTATTTTAATTAACCTTGGTGAACACATTAAGAGCCATAAATTTGCTAAGAATATAAAGTTGTGGATCTATGGGAGAGAAAAGTCAGACAGGGGTCGGAAGGGAGTAAGAAAAAGAATTCTACCTGGGTGGCCATAGTAGACAGGCATAAAGAACTAAAAGTTCTACAAAGAGAGAGTCAACATTTTGAGGCACATCTCAAACTCAGATAAAATTTCCAGGAACTTTGCTGTTTATATGCAGCATGGTGGCCAGGTCTCCAGTGCGAGAGGCTGCAAAGAGTCTGTGTAGATCTAGAAACTTCATTTTCTCACATAGTCTTCATTCACCATATAGGGGATTTATATTTTCTCCAATAAGCTGATCTCATCAGTGTGTCTTTTCCTTGCAGAGGACAATCATGGAAATGTTCTACATCTGCACTGCCCAATACAGTAGCTACTAGCTCTATGCATGTATTCAGCACTCAAAATGTAGCTAATGTGGCCTAGGAAATAAATTTTTAATTTTATTTAATTTTAATTTAAATCAACGCCTGTGGCCAGGGGCTACCATATTTGACAGTATAGCTCTACATCAGGAATTGGCAAACTTCTGTAAAGGCCCAGATAGAAAATATTTTAGATTTTGAAAGTCATAGATTCTCTGACCCAACTACTCAACTCTACTGTTTTACTTCAAAAGCTGTCACAGACAATAAGTAAACTATTTTGAGCATGATTGTGTTCCTATATAACTTTGTTTACAAAAGCAGGCAGCGGGCCAAATTTGGTCTGTGGCCATGGTTTGTCAACTCCTGCTCTAGACCATGCAGATCCATAGATGCCCCAGGATAGCAGATTTTTTAGTGCTCACTTATCCCCCTGAACTTAGGCTTTAACTTTAATTATAGCCACAGAGTATTTCTCTTACTTTCCTTATCAGCTTAAGATCTTTCTCTTGTATCATATTTGATTGACCAGATCTAAAAGTTATATAACAGTAGTGTTTCAGGACTTGAAGTTCACCACTTTGATGGAAACAATCTTTATACTATTTGATGACACTAGCATCCATCAGTTCCCTCAAGTTTAAAACGTGGATATAACCCTGACTCCTCTCTCTCATTCTCCATAAGCATCCATCGATGGTTAGAACCACTAGTCTTAACTCCTTAGAAGTTCTCTATCCCTTTTGCCACAGCCCTAATTTAGGTCTCCATTATTTCAGAATTAAATTATAAACATCCTCCTGGTCGATCTCCTTACCCACAGCTCTGCCCCTTCAAACTCATCTTCTATGTATAGGATAAAGTGCTGAATCTAAAAATGCTAATATGTCTACGTTCTTCAAAACTTAAAACATTTGTGTCCAGCACTTAGGTATCCCAAGTTACTTTATTCAGCACGGCATGTAAAACCACTCATAATCTGCCTCTATCTACATCTAGGGCCTCATCTCTAATCAATTTCAGTTTCAAATCACTAAATTCATATCTCCCCCTCCCCCGAGGAATCATGCTGCCTTCCACTTATTTTAACTTTGTTCATATTGTCCACTTGACCACTCATCTTCAAGCTGCTGAGTAAGAAATGTCTTCTGTCTATATAAATATTATCTTGTGCACACTGCCATTGCCGTACTTAGCATACTTCATTGTTGCCCTGGCATAGGTCTGACCCTCATTAAACTATTGAAATCCCTGTAGGTCACAGACTGTTTCATAATCATGGTCATAATTATGTTTGTAGCTCATTCTGGGCATTCAAAAGCCAGGGATAAGTAGTTGCCCAAAACAATATTTGACTACCACATGATATGGGCAAATAAATTGCTTACAAACATATGAATCAGGAAATGCAGCTGTATGTTTCTAAATAGAAGCTAAATTTCTAATTTTATACCAACTTCACAGCTATTAATAAATTAAAAAGAAATGCCATTAAGGTAAAATGGTAAATATTACTTCATCTGTAATACAGTTTCAATCTTCTCAATTATGTAACATAAAAGAATAGCTCCAAATATCCAGTATGACTCCTGACCAAACTCTCGTTATTATATTTATAAACCATTCAGGTTTCAGTGGTGCCCCTTGGGAGTTTATACAAATCAATGACTCAAACAGTTCTGTAAAAGCCTACCATCTAAAGGAGCCCTCAGAAGCTCATAACTGTATTCTTTTGGTCCCAATACAAATTTCAGTGTCATAATTGAGATAAAAGTAATCTTTTCAAGTAAAATATATCTTCAAATAATACATTTATATATACTATATACCATATATTGTGCATGATATATGTATATCTTCAACTAATATATGTAATAATATAATGTGTATTCAACTTACATATATATGTATATGTATTTTACAATTAGATGTAGAAAACTAGTTCTCAAAAATGTATTATAAACCTACTATACAGCTACAGTAGTCAAAACAGCCTGATACTGGCACAATGACAGACACATAGACCAATAGAACAGAGAACTCAGATGTAAATCCATCTACCTGTGGTCACCTGATCTTCTACAAAGACCCAAAATCCATTAAATGGGGAAAAGACAGTCTTTTTAACAAATTTGTGCTAGCAAAGCTGGAAGTCCATCTGTAAAAAAATGAAACAGGACCCATACCTTACACCATACACAAAAACTAATTCAAAATGGATCAAAGACATAAATTTAAAACCTAAAACTACAAAGATCATGGAAGAAAAAATAGGGTGAACGCTAGAGGTCCTAATACACAGCAGAAATAGGAAACAAACCATAATTAACAATATGCAAACACCAGAAGATAAACTAGATAACTGGTATCTTCTAAAAATTAAAACTTATGCTCATCAAAAGACTTCATCAAAAGAGTAAAAAGAGAAACTACAGACTGGGAAAAAATTTTTTTGACCATAACATATCTGACGGAGATCTAATCTCTAAAATCTATAGGATAATCCAATACCTTTACAACAAAAAGACTAATAATCCAATTAAAAAATGGAGAAAGGAAATGAACAGACACTTCATCAAAGAAGACATTAAGGCGGCTAACAGACACATGAGGAAATGCTCATGATTATTAACCATTAGAGAAATGCAAATCAAAACTAAAATAAGATGCCATCTCACCCCAGCATTACTGGCACAAATCAAAAAAACAGAAAATAACAAATGTTGGAGAAGCTGCAGAGAGATTGGAACTCTTATGCATTGCTAGTAGGAATGCAAATGGTACAACCATTTTGGAAAACGATATACTGCTTCCTTAAAAAGGTAGAAATAGAAATACCATATGATCCAGCAATCCCACTCCTAGGAA
>NW_004444145.1:8762-10930 GCF_000243295.1 Trichechus manatus latirostris
TCACAGGGAAATAGCATTTTAGTAAGAGACCACTGACAGAAAAAAATTTTAGCTGAATCATTTAGTCAATACAATGAGATAAAGTCAGACACAAAACAGCTGGTTTGGGCTAAATTTATTCTCATAAAGAAGAACATTTTAGATATAAGGGTAAGATCTTTGCCAGGAATGTAAGTTTTTCAAGAGCAAGAAGAATATCTTATTTACTGACAATTCCCAATAGATTTCTCAGAGGGTTGAAAATATTGAGTCAGCTCAAAAGATCTAAAATTTCCACGTGCTAGAGAATTCCCTGTGCCTGTTCAAAAGTTCACTTTACTTAGATAATGAGACAAAATCTAGTTTCAGGCTGCAATTTCACATCATTGGCCAGATATCCCTTAGTGTTGCCAGGTCCTGCTGGTCAACGCACTGGCCTTTTAAATACAGGTGTCTTTCTAAAAGCATAGATCTGAATTTTTCATATACCTTTAGTACTGTGCTTAGATTCGCAATGAGAAATAAATGGAGATGTTTAAGTGATAGGCTTGAGATCAAATAAGAAAAATTCTGCACTTCTTTTGTTCAGCATTTCCACTATGGCTAGTGGAGAAGAGGTTCAAGAATATGGATACTGAAGATTTTCCTTTGAGATTATCAAGAGTTTGGACTACTCTATTTCTTGTCTATTTTGTGGCTTCCTACAAGAAAAACATATGTTGTGTGGTGTTTCTATAGTTCAACCTGAGGAGAACTTGTTCTCTTATGTCTAAAGAATTACTGATCTCAGACAATTTCCTGTATTGGACAGGACAGAAAAACAGATGCATTTTGTACCAGAAAAAGCCAGGAATTGGTAGGTCAGGTATGATTTCTCTGAAGATTTTCCCTCCTTCTTCCCAGCGCTGTCTGGTTATGTTTCTCTCTCATCATCCAACCTTCTCTTCCTGTCTCTTTAAAGATGTCCTTTCACTTTGAATTTTCTTCTCTTCTGTGCTTTCTCTTGCAGAGCTCTCTCTGTGTCAGTGTTTTATTGGCTTTCCCTTTTGGTAGAATCTTATACTCAGCTGCTCAGGAAGGACACTTTCTTGGGTGGGTAATGGTGAGCATTGGCAATGAGAACTCCTTGTATTCTAGGCACAACCTCTGTATGGCCTGGGGTGCTGGAAAGATTATTGTTGTTTTGTCCCATGGAGTCTATTCTAACTCCTAGTGACCCTATAGAACAGAGTAGAACTGCCCCATAGGGTTCCCAAGGCTGTAATCTTTATGGAAGGAGATTGCCACATCTTTCTCCCAAAGCAGCTGGTGGGTTCAAGCTGTTGACCTTTCAGTTTGCAGCCAAGCTCTTAACCACTGCACCAACAGGGCTCCTCTGGAAAGATTAGGGAAAGCTAAAGCCATCAGGCTTAAGCTTCTCACTCTGAGAAGGGGAGGGAAGAACCATCGAGAGTTGATACTGGGCTCTTGGTGGCCTAAGCTTATCATCTTTTGTAGGTCCAAAATTCTAATGTTATTGCTAAACTGCCACTTCCAACCCAACTATGGAGTCTGCTAAGGTAAGTGGTTAAGGAAACAGGAGAGAGTACAAAAAGAGTCACCCTAGGTTTGGGAGATAGAAAATCCATCGTAGGAAAGTTTGTTTTCCACACATTCTTGTCACCAGCTTCCTCAGCCTTCTCTCTCTGGGTCCCAGCCCCATGAATATTGGTATGTACACACTGCCTCACATTCTCCAGAAGCCTCAATTCTGGTCACTCTACCCAAACCTCCCCTCCATGAGCAGTGGCCTCTCATTCTTCCTAGACTACAGACCCTTATTTGGCTATCCATTCATTCACTTAAGCACTCAGATAACATTTTCTGAGTTGTCTACTTCTCATTGTCTAAGAAGGAAGCCTCATCTACTGTTACCTGGCAAAGAGATACAATTACAATGTTCATAAAGAAGTTAAATTTGAAATTCAGATTCGTGTTCTATGTCTCCCAGAGTTGTTTCAATTTATCCTTAGATACACATTCATTCTAATGTGTATCTAGGGACTGAATTTAAGTCATAACCAGTGGTGATTATCTTGGATGGCCTTTATTTTGAATGGCAGTGGGGCCATTTGGGGAGTAGCAGGAGATGCGATTGTGAAGGCAATTAATATCAGATGATGGAGGCTCTTGAATATCAAGAAGAAATT
>NW_004444145.1:11444-13547 GCF_000243295.1 Trichechus manatus latirostris
TGGAGGCTCAGGACCCCTGTCACAGACAGGGAGGAAAAAAATGCCTTAGGGGTCAGTGAGAACAGCTTTGAAATCTCTATGATAAAATGCAGACTTAGAAGAGGGGAATGTATAGGGAGAAGATGGAGATGTCCTGGGACATAGGCAGGGGTCAGTGGAGGGCTCAATCTACTTACTGTTCTTATTTCACGGAACAAAGGAATCTTTAAATGTCCTGGAGAAACCACAGCACCGTAAACAAGTTCATCGTCCTTGGACTGTCTGCTGATTCCAAGATTCAGGCTCTGCTCTTTGTGTTGTTCCTGGGGATTTACCTTCTGTTGATGTTACTGGTCATCTGGGTGGATTTTCACCTCCACACACCCACGTACTTCTTCCCAAGTCATCTCTCTTTCCTGGATCTTTGCTTCTCTTCTACCACAGTGCCCAAGCTGCTGGAGAATCTCTTGTCTCAAAGAAAAATCATCTCTGTGGGGGGCTGCCTAGCTCAAGTCTTCTTTTTGTTTGATACTGGAGGCACTGAAGCCTGCCTGCTTGCAGTGATGGCCTATGACCTTTATGTTGCCATCTGCCACTCTCTGCTCTATGGACAGGTTATGAGCAACCAACTCTGTAAAGTGCTGATTTGAGGCTCCTGGAGCCTAGCCTTTCTGGATGCACTCATCAACATCCTTCTGGCTATGAACTTGGATTTCTGTGGCGATAAGCCCATCGCCTACTACAGCTATGAGCTGCCCTCACTCTTCCCTCTGTCCTGCTCTGATGCATCCACCAATTTTACTGTTATGCTCTGCTCTACCCTCCTTCATGGACTTGAAACCTGTGTCCTAATCATGTTCTCCTACACCCTCATTGTCTCCACCATCCTGAGCATCAGTTCCTCCACAGGTAAAAGCAAGGCCTTCTCTACCTGCTCCTCCCACTTCACTGTAGTGCTCTTATTTTATGGCTCAACTTTCCTTCACTATGTCATGCCAAACTCAGATTCACCACTGGAGTTCGTCTTCTCTGTGCAGTACAGTGCAATCATGTCCCTAGTGAATCCCCTCATCTACAGCTTGAAGAACAAAAAGGTGAAAGCAGCTGTGAAAAGGACCTTGAGAAACTATCTCCAATATTTCAGGTAGCTGACCACAGACAGAGAAGGATGGAGAATTAGTGTACGACAGCAAGATGTCAGGTGAGTTGAAATTTAGAGAATTTCGTGATTGTCCCTGATATTGGATGCAGAAAAGTATCTTAGAAATTCACAGAGTTATTTAGAGGTGAGGTGGAGAAGATGACTCAGATTAATTCTGGCTTAGAGGTGGAGCAAAGCATCAAATAATCACATTAATCTAGCCATTTTCCTTGTATAGTCTTTTTGCTGTACCGATAGGTCTTCATCTCATCCTGTTTCTTTTTACTGAGTAGTTCACCGAGTAACATGGAATAAAATCATCAAGCACCCAGACCATCAGAGAAGGGAGCATAGAACAAGCATGTTGAATCTTGAATATGGGGAAGGATAGAGGGTTTGGAGGAAGGGAGGTGCAATAGTAGGTAACTGAGGTATTTAAATCTGGAGAGAGATAGGCTGAAGACAGGTAGGAGCATCCAGAGGGAGACTGAAGAGTCTAATGAAACTGTTCTAAGGGATCCATCAGGTGATCAACACAAAGTAAGCTTCTAAAATGCCCTACAAAGTAAAATTTAAAGAAATATCAAGACTGTGATTTCATAATATAGACAATTTAGCAGAAAGAAAATTTGATCTTTGAGTAAGATTTTAGAATGCAAGATGACAAGACATAGTTTGAGGAGGAGAAGGGCAGGTTCAGTGCACAAGAAGAGGCAGAAAGGCAAACAATACGATTTAGAAGTGTAGAACAGCTCAGCAATACAGAGCGTCTGGTTGTAACTTAAAGATGTAACTGATCAGGTCACTAAACCAACGACTGCCTAGAGCTGCAGTGAAGAACAGAAACTCTCCCCCAAAACTCCACTATAAGGCACAAGATCAGCACTTGAAGATGAAAGGGATGTACATGTTGTTTTCCAAAATATGAGACACAAACTGGGTTCCTAACTAAGTGTATACCAGGTGTCTGACCTCATGATTCT
>NW_004444145.1:14915-15855 GCF_000243295.1 Trichechus manatus latirostris
CCTGACACACACCTTTCCTGACTTTAAACCATACAGTATCCCCTTGTTCTGTTCAAATGACTGTACAGGTTCCTCATGAGCACAGTAAGTGTCCTGAAATTCCCATTCTTCACAATGTTAATACATAATTTGTTATCATCCACACAATCAAATGCCTTTGCATAGTCAATAAAACTCAGGTAAACATCTTTCTGGTATTCTCTGCTTTCAGCCTTTAGCACCTTAATGGTATCTTGGGCAGCTTCCATAGCCTTGGAATCTCTTTCTGCTAATTTATGCAATCTTATCATTTTAATTTCCAACTCAATTTAAATATCAGCTCCTCCCCTTACCACTCACTGTCCCCAGGGCAAGATTGATCTACATCCTATACTGCTTAGAGTGAAGGGTGTGGGGAGGTGGTCTGACTCCAAAAAACCTTCCCCCCTTTTCTCTTCAAGGCCAGACTCCTCCAGTGTGCTGAGGGACAGAAAAGGGTACAAGGCATTCTTTGTTTTCATGACACCATGTTCTCTGTTGGTTTTCACTTTCTCTGGCTAGTCCCATTGGTCATCAATATCTATTATGTAGCATGTTTCTTTACTGTTGCACGTTTCCAAAGATGTATTCTTATAGTAATTTTTTTCTTCATTATGTTCCAAAAATACATAGGCAGAGTTTCAGTATTGTAAGTAATGTGGTATTAAACATCTTTACCCAGTAAAACCTTTCTTTCACTTTTAGGATTATACCCAGAATAGCAATTTTTTGGTCAAAGAATATACCCATTGTTATGGTTCTGGATTTATAATACCAAAATATTTTCCAAAATAGTTGTACCAAATTACATTGGTGGCTGCTGTACATGAAGTATCTCCTTTATCTCACATTTACACATACAATATTAGTATCTGTTATGGATTGAATTGTGTCCCCCGAAAACATATGTTGAAGTTCTAAC
>NW_004444145.1:17275-18733 GCF_000243295.1 Trichechus manatus latirostris
CCTGGTGGTGCAGTGGTTAAGAGCTTAGCTGCTAATCAAAAGATTGGCAGTTTAAATCCACCAGCCACTCCTTGGAAACCCTATGGGGCAGTTCTACTCTATCCTATTGGGTCACTATGATTCAGTATCAACTCAAAGGCAACAGGTCAAATTTATATAGTGTTAAGCATCTATTAATTTGCTCATTGACTATTTGGAAATATTCTTTTATGAAAGGATAGTTTAACTCTTTTACCTAATGTTAAATGGGCTATGTGGCATTTTATTATTTATTAGTAGGAGTTATTTTCATATTCTAGTATGTTTTCTTGTTATGTATGATTTTTGTAAAGTTCTCAAATCACATATGATTCTGTAATACTTTTAAATCATATATGACTCTGCAATTTTGCTTCTATAATGATCTTAAGCTACAGATGTATATCCCCTATAACGTGACTTAGAAGTAGAAAATTTCTGAACCTAGACATAGAAAAATAGAAGTATGTGAAATATATGAACAATGTGGTAAACAACTTTTAAGTCGACCTTGCCCCTGCAAGGTGTTATAAAAGAAAACATAACATAATTAATCTTTGTAAACTAGTCTTGAGACATGAGTACAGACAATCTCCTTAATCTCTAACCTTGAAAAAAAGATATGACATTCAGCTGATCTCTAACCCTGGAGAGAAGACTTAACATACTAATCTTTGACATCACACTGGCCCTTACTTATCCTGTGAAGCCAGGGTGAGAAATTCACATATAAACCCTGAATTTCTGCATACTCACTGAGAGAAGACAGAGGCAAAAGGGATCTCTCTCTCTAGTCTCTTACTCTCTCTGAAGACTGAGAGCCTGCTAAGACTCTAATACCACCACCAACCTCAGATCCTAACTACAAGGGACCTCCACTGAGATTGAGCCCATGGTCAAGCCTTCCTTCAAAGACCATTCACAAAAGGTAAAAGCCTGAAAGCTGAAGGTTTGGACTCTAACCATAAAACAACATTTTAATTGTTAATTCTGATTCTGATTAATGTGTTGAGGTCTTACTTGTGTGTCCTCCCATGGCTACCTAGCAATAAACTAAATGAGTTTATGCACGTCAGACTTGAGCATTTCTTTAAGTTTAAGATGAAATCCTACAGGACACTCCTCCTCATACAGACAGACTGTATCTTCTCTCAATCTGTGTTTTTTTTTTTATTCTTTTAGTGTTTCTTTCAATGGGCAGAAGTTCTGAATTTTAATTAAGCCCAATTTATTACTCTTTTGTTTTAGGAAATATCCCCCAAAGAAATAGATAATAAAAACCATTAATAATGGTTCATTATAGCAAAAACCACTATAAAACTTTATATATAGTTTTGACACTCAGATACACACTCACATACATTTTCAAAGATGTATACATGTATTTTTCATATATGGGAAAAATAATCATATCAAGCATACCTGCAGCCATTAAATATA
>NW_004444145.1:19340-25165 GCF_000243295.1 Trichechus manatus latirostris
ACCTGAAACTCTGAAAGAGAAAACAGACTTTAGACAGTCCATTGAAAACTATTCCTTTCCTGCTTGGAGAGTAGGGAAATACCCGTTGGCTACTCTGTCTTCTTTCAACTCCCAACAGACTCGGAAATTTACATTTAATGATTACAGGTCATTGCATCAACCCAGATGTTTCATATGCCAACCTAAGAGACTCCCTTTGGTCCTTTTACAAGCTAATGTTGCTAAAGTTCTTGACAACTAAGTTTGACTTCAAGCTATAATTATTGGCTATAAATCTAAGGCTACCATGGGCACGGAATCAACCTTACCAGCTGCCTGAACATAGCTGCTCCGCAGATTGGTTAAACCAGACAACATTATCTGTGGCTGAGACATGATATTAGAAACAGGAAAAATCAAAGGGTATTTGAGACCCTTTGAAAGAAGGAACTGTCCTATCACTATTTCACTTTGTTAGTGCAGAATCCAGTAAATTTTTCATGATCATAAGATTTTATAAACTCAGTCCTGACAAAAGATATAGAAAACCACCTTCTTTGATTCATTTTCCTTCTTAGTAGATGAATTCAAATAAAAATCCTGCAGCCAAGTTGAAGAACAGATCACCTGATTGGACAAGATGCACAAGTAATCTGTATTTGGGTTATGGGAAGAATTTTTGAGGCTGAGTTTATGGCTGAACAGCTAATAAATAGGGCTTCAGAAATTCCCATAGTCCAGGGTTTGGACTTACTGGGAATGGCCATGACTAGAGAATTGACTGGGCCACCATAATGAGTCCTATGAATGAACCAAAGGCCAGACTTACAGCTGGAAGTCATGGGTAAAAACTCAGTGTTCAAACAGACAGAGCATAGTTATCAACCGGACCTGAAAACTTAAGAAAAACCAAGTGGAAGGACATGAGCCCAATTTGGTTCATGAGTCCAATAGAGAGACTGAAGACAGTGTCTCAGGTTGAATGTCAGAGAAGCTAATCCAAATATCTGTACAACAGAAGCATATAAAGAATTGAATGTGCTATTCGTGTTCTAAGCAGGCTTCAGGGTATGAGATTAGGAAAGTTAGTGGAGCAGGGATTAGCAGCAGTGGGTATTTCTAGTAAAAGTTGGTGTTTTCAGCAGATGCTGGTGTTTCCAGCAGAGACTGAGATTCAAACTCTCACAGTCCCTTAGGATGACACACACAAACTCTTACAGTCCCTTAGTTTTCAAATTCTTTCCTACATTGTCTGGGAGAGTGGTGCAGAATAAGTAGGGCAGGGCAAGGTCCTCTATCCTGGTAGCTGCTACAACTAGGGTACTTCTTTAAGTATTCCTCCTGCTTTTTGCCCTAAGACTCTGACCTTTTCTATGACACACATCTATCCTAGTAATGCTATACAGGATGGGCTCTTGGGTCTACACTCAGTCCCAGCCACTTCCTCTCCCCTTGTCATCTCTGGAATCTGGCAGCTCTGTTCTATAGAGATAATTACATGCTTTCCTTTCTGAGTGAAGGCATGCTCAATAACTCCGAAGTTGTTTACTCTTTTAACAGAGAGGATCCATTCCAAAATAATTTCAAACTGCCAATTTGCCTTCCAAATGGAGTCCTGAACAAGGGAACTACCAGTAGGGATTTCAAGGGGATTTTCTGACATCTCTCTTGATAAAGAGTAATAACAACAGTAGTAGTAGCAGCAACAACTTCGATTTTTGATAGTGCTTTACCCTATGTGAGAATTTATCTGATTCTTGCCTAGAGTTACAATCTCAAGGAATAATAGTGATAATAATAATGACAGATATTTACTGAATAATTAGGACTATGTGCTTTTCAAAGAGCTTTTTAAATAATGACACAATTATTCCTTAAAACATTTTGTAGTACTGTTATCTGCATTTCACATAGAAGGAAATTGAAGCACAGAGATATATATATTATGTACAAGGTCATATAGTTAATTTGTGGTGGAGCTGGGATTTGAACATAGTCTGACCCAACAGTCCACATTCTGAGCCATTGTTCCATGATACTCACTCGTATCCTGGATATCAGCTTTCAGAACTACCCATGTTTTACCAAATATGACTTGCTTTTTCTCAATCTTGAAGCTTTGAATACATGTTTATGAAAACCAAGTGCCATATCTGATACCTGCTTTCTTAGAGAAATCATGTTGTTATTGTTAGCTGCTGTCAAGTTGGCTCCTGACTCATGGTGACCCCATGAACTGTGGAAGGAAATGCTGTTCGTTCGTGCCCCATCTCCATGATAGGTTTCAGATTGGACAACTGTGATTCATGCGTTTTTCACTTGCTAATTTTCAGAAGTAGATCTTCAGGCCCATCTAGTCTGAGAGCTCTGCTGAAACCTGCTCAGCTTCATAACAACATGTAAGCCTCCTCCTACAGACAGGTGGTATCTGTGCATGAGGAACAATGGCAGGGAATCAAACCGGATTGTCTGGATGGAGGGAAGAATTCTATCACTGAATAGTTTTGCTCAAGTACTCTCGATGTAAGTTATTACTGATCCCTCTCTAAGTCACATTTTGAGCTCCCTTTGCACCAATTACACTGTTTTATAATGTTTTATCTTCTTATCCATATCCTTCTATAGACTAGAACCATTTTAAGAGCAGGGACCATATGTCATTCATCTTTATGATCCAAGTGACTGGCACAAAAACCTAGGCCACAGTAGAAGCTAAAAATGTTTACTGAATAATAGTGATAGGAGAAGAGAATCAATGCAATGAGAAAATTGCTTGAAGGATAGTAGAACCTTGACTGTCATGCTTTTTTATATTATTTCTAGTCAACAGCCTTTGAAAATGGCATTCAGGAACCACAGTACCACCACCAAGCTCACCCTCCTCAACTGTCTGCCAACCCCTATGTCCAGGTTCTTTTCTTCATGCTCTTCCTGGTGATTTACCTTCTGACCCTGATGGGGAACCTAATGATGCTACTGGTGATCAGAGCTGATTCCACCTCCACAACCCATGTACGTTTTCCTGAGTCACCTCTCTTTTCCTGGATCATTGCTTTTCTTCAGTCACTGTGATTGCTGGAGAACCTCCTGTCTGAGACAAAAACCATCTCAGTAAGGGGCTGACTGGCTCAAGTCTTCTTTGTGTTTATCACTGCGAGGACTGAGGCCTATCTCCTCTCAGTGATGGCCTATGACTGCTATGCTGCCATCTGCCACCCTCTGCTCTATTATTGGATCATGAGTAAACAGTTATACAGCTTGCGTGGGGCATCTAGGGGCTCGGCTTTCTAGAAGCACTCATCAATATCCTGCTAGCTATGAACCTGGTGTTCTGTGAAGCTCAAATCATCCACCATTACAGCTGTGAGATGCCATTTATCCTCCTTCTGTCCTGCTGTGGTGTCTCCAGGAACATCGTTGCCTTGCTCTGTTCTACTCTCCTACATGGTTGGGGAAGCTTCCTCTTGGGCTTCTTATCCTATGCACACATTATCTCCACCATCTTAAGCATCAGTTCTACCTCAGGCAGAAGCAAGGCCTTCTCTACCTGCTCCTCCCACCTCATGGTAGTGATAATTTACTATGGTTCAGATGTGCTCCATCATCTTATGCCAAACTCAGGTTCCCTCATGGAGCTGATATTCTCTATACAGAACAGTACGATCACTTTCATGCTGAATCCCCTCGTATACAGCCTGAAGAACAAGGAGGTCAAGGCAGCAATGAAAGGAACTTTGGAAAAGTATTTGCAACATCTCAGGTGCTGAAATAAAGACAAGAAGATGGTGGAGAATTGGGATAAAGTTACATACAACAAGACATTGGATGAGTTTAGAGTAAGGAGTACTCTTGACTACCCACAACATCTGATGCTGCAAGCTAAATGAGAAGTACATGAGAGAATGCCACAAAGTTATGATAGGGAGAAAGTTTAAATACTTCAATTGTTTAAATAGTTAACTTTAATTACTTAAGTTATTAAATAATCATCTTTATCTAGACTGTTTTGTTATGAACATATTGATTCATTTTTCTCTCATTCTAAAACATTCACCTTAGGCTTTGCATTTACTAAAATCATTAGTTCCATGAATCTATCATTATTTTTAACTAACTTTGGGGAATGCACTACAAGTCATAAACTTGATAAGAATATAGTCGTGATGGGAAGAGGAAATGGAATGACTGGCTAATTGCCTCCATGAACAACTGCCTCCTTTGTCATGAGACCAGAAGAATTGGTGCCCAGCTACCATTACTGAATATTTTGATCAAAGATTCTATAGAAGAATCCTGATCAAAAGGGGGAAAATGCAGAAAACAATTTCAAATTCTAATGGAATTCAGACTTTCTGAAGCCATTGAGGATGGATGAACCCTTGAAACTACTGCGCTGAGATAATCTTTAAACTTTAAACTTTTGACCCAAAAAAATCCCATGAAGTCTTTAAACCAAAAAAAAAAAAAAGTTTAGCTTAATTAGTAAAGAATGTCAGCCTTGAGTATTATGTTCTTTTAAAGAACTATCTATCTGGAATCAAATTGACAATAGCAACTAGAAAGATTAGATAGGTAACTTGGGGAGGCAGCAGTGAGTTTATGTTAACGTGGGAGAAACAATCCAGAAAAGGAGGGTGAGAATGGTTGTACAACATAAAGACTGTAATCAGTGCCACTGAATGGTACACAGAGAAATTGTTGAATTGGTATATGTTCTATTGTGTATATTTTCAACAACAACAAAATAAAATAAATTATTTTAAAAATATATATTAAGTCCTAATCTATGGTAGAGAAAAGTCATAGATAGGGTTGATGAGGAACAAGATAAAGAATTCCACCTGGGTGGCCATAAGGAACTAAAAGTTCTGCAAATAGTCAATAGGTTGAGACACTTCTCAGACTCAGATAAAATTGCCTAGAACTTTTCTGTTATGTGCAGCATGGTGGCCAGCATGGTGTGAGAGGCTGCAAGGAGTCTGTGTGGCTCTACAAACTTTACTTTCTCATAGTCCTCATTTGCCATATAGGGAATTTATGTTTTCTCCAATTAGCTGATATCATCAATGTGTCTTTTCCTTGCAAAGCACAGGCTATGTGCCCTAGACAATCTATTTTAGGTCTCATCACAAGTGGATCCTGAAACCATCTTTGTCTCTCATCTTTCAGCTGTGAAGCAACTGGTCACTGTTTGGGGGCCACTGCAACATTCTCATGTTATTTTTACCTATAAAAACACAAATTCATTCTCACGTTGCCTCTGATTTGTGTAATCTGTGTTTTACAATTGTCTAATTCACTGTGATCAAGTGAAAGGGGGAATTAAAAGAAGTACAAATCAATGGATTTATTTAATATTAACTTGCACTTGTTCTCTGGTTCTAAGGCCATCTGTGTAAGACTTCTATGGTAATTTATATCTTCCTATATAAATATACTATTTATTTTCACGTTCTCCTGATTATCTGATTCCAAAATTTCCAATGGTCTTATTCATCGTCATTAAATGAAAAGGGCACCAAGGGAAGTAAGACTTCCAGCGTGGCTTTATGCTAACTCAAATCTTTCTCAAGCTTTTTACAAACTCACCTCATTACAATTGGCCATGATGATAACTTTCCTTACTCTTCTTTCATGTACCTCCCCCAAGTGAAGTCTCTTCTCAATTGCTACTAAAAATCAAACAAACTCTGAATGCATTATAACCCTTCATGAACAGCAGAATATAACCTCCATGAATAGAGGAATGTATCAGATCTGTTGCTTTCCTGGACTTGAATTGTTACAACTTCAGAGGCCAATCTTCCCTAGAGGGAAAAGAGTGCAAAACACTGCAGTCTGGGACC